>NC_053157.1:92016063-92261063 GCF_016835505.1 Polypterus senegalus
CGAGGGTCTGCTGGAGCCAATTCCAGCCAACACAGGGTGCAAGGCAGGAACAAATCCTGGGCAGGAAATGTAAAGCTTTGAAATAACTTGTGTTTTCTTATTAGTTTAATGTTGTGCAATAATCCGAAAAAATATAAAATTACAAAATCTGTGAATTTACACCTATCTAAAAATTTGGCAAAATGGAAAAAACAGAAGCCCTTTAATTAAGAAAAGGGAGAGAGAGAGGGGTTGGGCACATGCACTGATAGCACGATGCTGCACCCACCGAATCACCTGGATTAGGACCTGAGTGCACCAGGTGATACCTCAGCACCACACTGGAACAGTGTGAGGTTTTTTTACTGTGGCTGGAGTGCCAATCCTGCCACCAACCCCCAAGTTTTCCCTGTAATTTGGAGGACCTGCTTGTGGGGCTGAATGTAGATTAACATCATACGCAGAACAAAGCCATTGCAGGTTAAGGGCCTTTCTCAAGGGCCTCAACTGGCAACCTTCCCATTGTTGCTGCAGATCCCTAGCCTCAGAGCCACCACTCCACCCCAATTAAAAATAAATAAATAAATAAAAATTAAAAATACATCCATGAAAATTGATTTTTTTTCAGCTTCAAAAATAAACAGTGGGGATCCCAAAAAATATGATGACTCTTGCTTTATGGGGGAATGTTCATGGATCCAATTAAACACAAAAATTGAGACCCATATGTGCACATTTATTTAAAATGTGCTTTGTAAGAAAAGGAAAAAAACCAGCATTATAGGAAAGACAACCTTAAGTAGCCTTTTCAGTATCGATATATACATAGTGTGAAGGACAGCCGGGTCCCATGCCCGGCAGGGACGCCCCTGCTGCTAATGTTCCGGGGGAGCCACCATGGGCACTCCAGTACCTTCCCCTGGACGCTAGGTGGCAGCCTCCATGGCTGATGGTGATTCCCCAACCACCCGCAGGGCTCCATGGGAGATGGAGTCCTCCACAGCCTGGTTGGGGGCTCGGATGGCCGTTAGGGGGAGCTGCATGGACTCAGCAGCCTGGCTGGACGAATCTTCAGCCCCACCCGAAGGTGCAATTAGGACCAGGTGGTCAAGCACCTGGAACACTTCCGAGTAGGTTATAAAAAGGGCCAGCCACCACCACTCAGGAGTCAGGGTCGGAAGGAGGAGGACTAAGCTTGAGGAGGAGTGGTGGAAGAGAAGAAGGATTGTTGGTTGTGTTTATTGTGCTTTGGGACTGTGTTTGGGCTGTGTGGCACGGGGAAGACGTGTCCCACAGCTGAAGAAAAGTCTTTGTGTTTTTATACATACCTCCTTGTCTATCTGTGTCGGGTCAGGCGCCTATATAGCGCCTTTGTTACAATAGAAATTATTAGAAATAACTACATATATCAATAATAAAGTAACTTAGCTAAACCATATATAAAAATTATACATACACATTATGTGTTTTAAAAGTCAGAGACACAAAATGTTTGCTTCATAGGGTGACTTTCATAAGAACTACTGGTATATGTGCTTAGAAAATCACATCTTACATAAAAATGACTCCTCTGAAAAGTAAAAAAGAAGTAAATTACAAATGTATTGTTTCAATAGGTAAACAAGTGATCTTCTTGAGATTGTGATTTCAATTTCAATGTTAAGTGACTTAATAACTTCACTCTAGGAAATATGGTAATGTTATCTTGAAGTTACTTTTATTTACACTGCATCCTTTCCTTAGTAACCATTGCGCACTTAAATGTTCGTACGACATCATACAACATTTCAGTACCTAAAGTGTACATGCTGCTCAGCAATTTTTGAAGCAATGGCTACCTGCCTTTCTTATGGTGAAGAAAGTGGGCTCCTATATGTTTTGATGTAACTCCGGCATCTCTATGCATCACACAGCCTGGCAATGAATGAACATCAACAAATAATGTAGTCATTGCTGATATCCGGGGCTGTGCAGTCACAGTTGGAAGTAATTCTTGGGTTAGTAGAGTTGAGGTCGGGAAAAATACACCAACTCCAACTAAATGTATATTGTAATTAATTGTGTTAAAATTTCCAATTTCGCCATTTAATAAGTCAAATCTGCGAAGTAGAAACCATATGTTTGTATGGTTATATTTATATATTTTAAGCTCTTAGAAACTCTCCCACACTATTTATAAATATACTCCGCAGGTATACAGTAAACCCTTGTTTATAGCGGTTGATCCAGACAGATACAAAGTAAATGAATTTCCAAGAAGTAGGATTCTTTATTTATAAATCTAATATTTTCACAGTTAGAGCATTGAAAACCTGTTTACGACCTTCTAAATACGTTTTTTAACATTATTAGAGCCCTCTAGACATGAAATAACACCCTTTAGTCAAAAGTTTAAACTGTGCTCCATGACAAGACAGAGATGACAGTTCTTTCTTACAATTAAAAGAATGCAAACATATCTTCCTCTTCAAGGTGCGCGCCAGGAGCAAGAATGTCAGAGAGAGAGAGTAAAGTAAACAATCAAAAATCAATAGGGCTGTTGCGCTTTTAAGTATGCAAGCACAGCGATAAAGCGGTGCAATGAAGGGATCAATGTGAAGGTAGCCTTTCAGCATTTTTTACAGGCGCGTCCGTATCTTCTAAGCAAACAGCCACTGTGCAAACAGCCCCTCTGCTCACACCCCTTCCGTCAGGAGCAGATAATGGGGCCAATCATACGCCTCCCTGATGGTATTGCATGATGGATAAGTATCTGCCTGTATTTCTCAGAGAGAGTGAGAGAGACAGAGAAAAGCAAACAATGAAAAATCATTACGGACTGTTAGAGCTTTTAAGTGTGCGAAGCAGCGCACGGGAAGCATATCGTATATCATTGAGGAGTTTTATTTAATATGTAATACGTGCTCTGATTGGGTAGCTTCTCAGCCATCCGCCAATAGCGTCCCTTGTATGAAATCAACTGGGCAAACAAACTGAGGAAGCATGTAACATAAATTGAAAGACCCATTGTCCGCAGAAATCCGTGAACCAGCGAAAAATCCGTGATATATATTTAGATATGCTTACATTAAAAATCCGCGATGGAGTGAAGCCGCGAAAGTCGAAGCGCGATATAGCGAGGGATCACTGTATACCTTTTTCATCTAGATAGCATTAATTTGATTTAAAATTATAGCCAAGGCATTACTAATATGAAAAATGGCCATTACTGGTTGAAATTACTAATTATTAATTCATTATTCACATATGGCTGCAAAGCCACATTTTCAGCATAGTGTCCTAATGGTAAACTCCCTTAGTTTTTCCTTAATTATTTATGTTTAAATGCTAATTGGATATTAGGGAAACCTTTCTAACTGCATTAGCACCACTGAAACCTGTTATTTTATTCATTTGTGTTGCAAGGTACAGGAATTCCTAAAGTTCAGTTCTGGGTTAAAAAAACAATATGGAAAAAGAGGGGGAAGGCTGAGATGGACAACTGTATAAAAATATAAGAACATCAGAGTGTGTAGTTTGAGTAACAAATGTCTTACTGGTTCTCAGTTGACTACTTCTTTAAATACCTGCCAAATACCAATGGCTTCTGCAACAAAGTAAAGAAGATTCTAGGATATGCAATATACTGCAGTGGCTCTGAATGTACTCCATTCCTCATGTGATTTGCAAAAGCTGCAATCATATCACTTTAGATAGTTTCAAAACTAGTCTAATTTATTTCAGATCTTTGTAAATGCTTAAACGATCTTCCCTGCCAATTACTGCAGGATACTTTTGGCCTATCAGGACCCTATAAGTGAGCTGTCTCATGAAAGGTTGTGCTCCAATCCTAGACTTTGCCAGTGAGTAACATCGAAGTCAGAAAGCTGCTAAAAGTCTGATGAGTAAATCATTTTCTCCAATACTGAACTTTATGTGAAGCGTATGTCATGGTTAGTATTATACTTTTTTTTAGTTAGTTTTTTTTTTTTTTTGCTTTAATGAGATCAAATGTGGAAAATACAGCATATAGCAGCAAAACAACTGTGTCTAACAGCAAAGGTCTGTGATACGGTTTGCATATTTGTAGCTAGTAATCCACAATGGAGAAAATTAATCGTATATCTTAAAATAGATTTTTATTCCTAAACTTTCAACAACCTACCAGGTGTTATCATCAGAGGAAATGATTTTGGCATACAAAGACAGATTTACATGAAAATCATATTATACTTGATGGTACTATTACTAAACCCGGCTAAGTGGCAAAATATTTAAACTGCTTAAGAATATGATGTAATGGAAGAGTAAGGAGAAAATTGTTTTTTTTATATGTTTAAATAAATGTGTGTTTAACACAAGCCAGCATAAGCTAACAAAGCACATCTATCAAAACAACTGAAGAATCAATGTACTGCAGTTCAGGAATTCTGCTGTAATGCCACTGAAATGCTACTAGTTTAAAGACCAAATTTGCAAATAAAAATTCAGCGTATTTGAAACTTATCAAGAAAGGCATGTTTACTGAAACCATAAACGTTGCCAATTCAACGTAGTTTTTTTTTTATTTTTTATTTTTTTTATTTCACATTTCTTCTGAATTCCTATACGCCTTAAGTGAAAATGTCATGGGGAATTTTTATTTCACATAATACCACAAGTTTCCGAGGAAGATTAATATGCCCCACAATTGTGAAAGAATAACTTGGATTTCAAAGACATCAACCTTACTTATCAGTCCATTGACCTAATTGTAGGTTAAGGTATACTCTTATACACTCTCACACTCGTAACAGGCAAATTTAGACTCACTACTGAAGAGATTGGCACCCCTTGACCTTAAATTAGACAACCCTAAATCAGACAAAGGATAGACAGAAGTAGTATAAATGCCAAAATGATATACACAGTAACAGAGTAGGGTGAGATTTTAGAGTTAGCAGCTCAAATTAATGCAACATATACTCTGGTGTGGGAGTACTCTACCAGAGAAGCAGTGACTTTACAAACATCTTCTCCCTATATGGCTAATGATATTTAAAAACAAAATGTACTGTAGTATAGAGTTCTTATACTTCATAATGTATTTACATTACACTAATTTTAAAGGGAAGACACACACTGGATGAAGTATTTTAAAGTTTTAAAAACTCTCCATTCATTATTTCTTCATTAGTTTCATTCATCACTGGATACTGTATGCCAAACACCAACTAAAACATAACAATTAAGAGCAATATGTTGAGATGACTGCCTTTTCATGTAATATACTGGGAGATTTAAGCTTTCTCTCAAAGTCTGCTTCACGTGACAGCCATTTCAATCTGTTTAACCTTTCATGGTTGACTAAATGAATGCTTTTCACTGCATTACAAATAAGTGCAAGCAGGTGCTAATAATTATCTAAAAGGCAAGATAAATTTTTCGTTACTCAATTACATCTTTATGCTGTCAGTTATTTAAATGGCCATATTTGTCTCCTGCAAATCTGCATGGAATGTCCAATATAACAAAACACTGAGCCGAAATATGATCACAGTTGACATCTTAGTTAATTATACTATTGAGTGAATAAAGATTTAGTCAAAATGAAAGCCTGCAGACAGCCATCATGAACACCTTTTCTGATACACAAGACATGTTACTCTTAATATATTTACATTATATTTAAACATTACAATTAAATATTTCCTGATACAAAATGCCATAATTAAACAAAAATAGATTTTTGAATCATCATGAGATGTAAAAATTCAGCAGTTAAAATTCAGAACCACAGACAAGTAATCAATGTTTTATAATTAATTATTTTTTCTAACTTGCAGGAAATTGTTGCTCATAAAGTTTTGCTACTTTTCATCATAAATGTAATGTGCCTGCACCACTTTCCTTCTTGGCATGAGCATCTGTCTGAAAAAACTCAAGATGGTTGACTGGAATCCTGCTTCTATGTTACTTTGTTGTACGCACTGCAGTTTCATAAAGAAACTTAGACTGCAAGGTGAGTTAATGTCACTGTCAGGAAACGATGTTGACTGACCCAGCCAGAGAAACATTTAAAAAAATAAAAGCCAAAGAAAGGAATTTTCAATAACCTTGTATTTGCTTATTCTTCCATCTAAAATTCAGGAAATATCCTGTAGGCTACGTTTTACCAATGGTTTACAGAACAACACATAGCTTCTCAGCTCGAAGTGTGGTGTTTCATTAGCCATTTGGTATGTTTAAAGTCTCAAACTATATGGTATATAACTCTATTTCAAATTTGACTGACTAAAATTGTACTTCTTGCCACAACACTCAACTGGATTAAGTGTGTTTGATAATGTAATGTTTATAAAGTACTTATGATTTCTCAGGAAATTAAAACCTAAATTATTATTATCCATCTACAATTTGTGTTTCCATTCCATCCACCTGTGTTTAACCTACTTATTCAACTTCAGGGTTACTCATGGGGCTCTGACTTCAGTTAACATCCTAGTACATCTTTATTGTAAAGAGATTAAAACAATGAGATGATTACTAACATTCTTATTCTGCCTTTGTTTTTCACCTAGCAAGAAGTGAAATGCCAGCAATAAAACAGACCTGCCAGCTAATGAGTTGTGAGATTACATTATTTCACCACATGTTGTCAGAGGAAATGAAAAAACAAAGAAAAGCCAAAAGTGGGCACTTTCACAACCTGAGATGATACACTTTTGTTATGCTTTTTATGTTTTACATGGCTTCTTATATTCTCTTGGGGGGAAAAAAGGCAAATCCATGCACAAACAAGAATAACTAATTTACCTTTTGCAAATTTATATTTAAAAATCAAGTTCTAAGCAATTTTGTATTAAAGAAAAACATTTCAAAACACATCAAGCATTACAAAGAAATAAAATATGATATTTTATTAATGTATCACAATATATAGAGAGAGTAATATAAGAATTTGTACTGCCGTAATTATAAATTACAAACTATTTCACAGTCTGAAAAAATGAACCTTCTTCTGTTACATACACAGCAAAATCACTAATGCATATATACAGTAAGTTCCCTTTTTTCTATATGTGTTCTTTTATATGTTTCTGACACTATATGCTAATTTAACACCAGTATTTGATATATACAGTGTTACTGCATTTGCTCGTATTCTGTCCTATAATTGCAGGACACCTAGTTTTGGACTCATGCCTTTGACAGACAGAAACCTAACTTGTCCAAGGGATCATTTGTAGAAGATAATTACTCCAGGAACTGAGTAGGAACTCAAGGTATGCATTATATTACGGCCAGGGTTCAGAAAAATTACCACAGTTGAAGGGAGCCATAGATGTAAATTGATAAGAGGATATTAGAAACATTAGAAGGAAACTGAAGATGCAGGTAGCACAGTATGAGATCTTCTTGTTTATCTGGTAGATCTAAGTGTCTTGCATTGACTTGCACCTGAGACAACCCATCTGTGGTAGAAAACTATTTGGACCTTAAGTGAATAATGCAGTCTCACTGGCTATATGCACATATATATTTCATGTGCGTCAAAACGTTTCTGTACTTATTCTTTCAAAATTGTTTTTTATTTAGGTTTTAGACATTTAAATTAATTAATCAGCTTAATTGGGTTAGGAAATGTTATGTCACTTCTTAATATAATCTCCTTGCTTTTCGTTAGATTTATACAAGTAGAAACAGTGGTTCTGGTTCACTGTGAAATTAGTAAAGTACTGCTTTTTTTCACTTCATCATCACCCAGAAATGAATGACCGCTTCTGTGATTAAGTTTCCACTACTGTTACTCTTCTCTGGACAAGAATGAACACTTTAGCTGCTACTTCTTCTTCTTCTCATCCGTGGTTGAATTTGACAGCCACCTTAAGCATTCTGAACAAGCCAGATATATCCAACCATTTTTGAACATCTAACTGAAACATTTCATAGAAAGCATCACATTACTAGCTGTAGGCAGACAGCAATAATGGCACAAATGATTTGGTTACTTGTGCCAATGTTCATGTCAGAATAGTAAATACTCAGAATGCACTTCAGGTGTTTTTTTGTCATATTGTGTACATACCCTGTTCCTTCTGCTTTAAGTCAAAAAGTGCTTTAAAGAACTTCCTTTTTCAGCCTTTATTATCACTGTGCTTTAAATGATAAGCAACCTGTAGTTTGCAGTCAAAACTTTGGCTATCAATTAAGAAATATGTGCTTGCAGCCTGACCAGATTCAGACTGAAAATCTCCACTAAGTATTTCAAGTATTTGTAGTATTTTGGCACATGCAAAATTATTATTGATTTATACTTTCAAAAAAGTCTAAATATGGAATGGTGTAGAGAAGCAATTTGAAGATACAAAAAGCTATGCTAGCAAATAGACAATTAACTGGTGGGACCCAGTAAAGGCCATCAGGAATGATCTGCTCTGCCCCAATAGGGAAATTGGATGTATCAGAGCCTGACCTCCCACTTGCCAAACTAGGCAAAAGCAAGTATTATTCTCCAAAGATAAGACATGAAAGCAAGTAAATCTGATAAAATCAAGGAGTGAAGAGGAGTGTAGACTGAAACAATCAGGAATTATGAGCATTATGGGTATGTTAAATGAAAGCAGGTACAGAAATTTAATTGTTACAGGTTTATCTACAGGGAACCCCCTCATTTGTAGATATCATTGACTACAGGATGTTACTGTGAGGTGAGGTTTAAATATCTCCATACCAGCAGAAACTCAGTTTAAAGTCAAGAGGTGTTTTTAGGAAAGGTCTTCCAAGTAAGGAGGAACAGGGTCGTATGGGAAAATGGAGGTGACAGGAAAATATTTTACTGGTGGCTGTAAACTGGGAAGTAATCTCACCTGATAGTCATACAAATGTTGTTCTGACTGTGCATATTTTGTTTTCCTTATTTTTTTACTTTTTGCTTTGTGCCCTGCTTTGGTTCACCCCAATCTTGTAATTCCAATTATCCCAATCTTCACTTTTCCAAATTTTACTTCTTTATGGCATTTTAATTCTGGGATGGAGGCGGCACTCGATTGGTTACACCACACACATAACATTTTCAAATCAGCTTAATCCAATTCACAGACACAGAGGGACACGATCTAACCCAACATAAGACACGAGGCAGAAACCAGTCCTGAATGGGTTGCTAGTCCATCGCAAGGCCCACTTACACAAGTATTGCCATAATTTGATTGCAGCAATATATTAATATTTATTATTCTGAAAATATAACTTGTGTTTATAAAAAACGTAGTGTCAAAAAAATTGCAGCAAAGTTAGCTTGATTCTCTCTTACCTGCAGTGTCCTGGAATGAAACTCCTGCTGATGCTAGGACTGGCAATTAAGAATTTCTGTGTTTTCCATATCTTTGTGAGGCTTTCACATCAAGCAGGTGCATGTCAGACTTACTGTCAACTCCAATGAAGTTATGTATGTGTGAGTGAGTCCAGTGTAGGACTGGGTTCCAATGCAGGGCTGGATTTCTCACCTTGTGCTTAAGGCTGCTAAGACCAGCAATGGTCGCCTGTGATCTTAAACCAGATGCACAGGTTAGAAAATGGCTAGAAAGCTTGATCATGTGCATATCACAAAGCCTTTAAAAGTAAATTATTGGCCCTGTAAACATTTTCTCTTACATTACTTCCTAAATTAAAATCTAAAGTTTTGAAACATATATTTGACACTGTGCAATGGAACATATACATAACGCGTTCTTTAATGTTTAAAATGTTATACTGATATACTTTCTCAAATAAAATAGGAAAATCAAAAGGAAACCTATAAAACGAATACAATAATATGGGGTCAAATATTCAAATATCTAAGAAATGACAGCACACAAAACTTCTAAACTTTAGGTATCACTTAAACGCACGCAGTCCACGTCCTCTTGATGTTATTTCGGCAGCTCGAAAATCTGTGCAAGTCAAAAAGCACTGTATTTTTTAGAATAAAGAAGCCCCATTAGACCACTCTTATGATTCAGCCCATGAACAAAGTTGTGAACGTAAGTGAACTACCTCATTTAGAGACATTTTCGTTTGGTCTGAGTGCACTTTTTTGGCAGGTGTTGTTTAAGGCCAAGCTAGTCTGATTGCTGTCCAGTTTGTCACGCTGGAATCCTCCGCATCCCTTGAGCTGCGTGCTAAAGTGCTCCTTGAGCATCGCTCCTTTTCTGTATACTGTAATCTCACCAATAATGCTGCTGTGCAATCAGAATATACTATGGGATGGAAGAAAACATCCTGCCCAACTGCATCAGCCAGGGAAAAAAACAACTTTTTCTCAGCAAAGCTGCGGCCTGCAGAATAACTTATCCCCCGACAAGCCTTCACCACGACAGCGCGTCGCCACTGTGTGATGGGCATCAGTTAAAAGGCGTCGCAGGTTCAGAGCTTGAGCACGCGCACCGCGTTTTGCAGGCAACAGCAAACATAACGGCTGCAGACCGCAAACTCTCATCGGGACGCGACTGCAACTTTGCGCCCAGCAATAACCAAGCAACAGTGTGGGTCACTCATGTGGCAAGCTATCGAGGAACATAAATCATCAGCTACATCGTGCACTCCGTGGTAGCACATACCGAATTTTGCATCTGCCAGATCACTGGCGGACTGTAGCACCACTACAACTCCTTGCACTTTTAACACAACTTAACATTTTTGCGCAGTAGCCGAACTTTGAGGATCTGCTGACATCACGGGTGTCAAGTCAACTGCCTTTAATACGGACTCGTAAGAAATTAGCTCCGTAACCGTACTGTGGACACTACAAACTTGTGGGAGTCTCCGGCGTGTTTTCTTTACAGCGCGCTCTCCCCTTTTGAACTCAAACTGCAATGCCAACAACTTTCTCTACTTTTTTCTTTCCAAATGCTCCGCAACTCTCGAGCGCTCCATTTCCTGTCGTTCCTACCTGTCTCTTGGGTCGATCCAGCTGGTCTGTTTAGTGTTGTGATCGATATAAAACACTTTGCCATCGTAATCCCTCGCTTCCTCCCAGCCATCCGGTAACGGCAGCTGTCCATTCCCCTTTCTAGGCATGATCACTTTCTGATAGGTCCTCCATATGTATAGAAAATAAGAAAAGCAAGTGATCAAACAAAGAAACGTTCTTCTTCTTCTTTTTTTTTACAATCCTCTGTACTTGTCACTCCTGTGCTCCTTCCAGTCCTCCATTTTAGTTCCCTCGCAGCCTGGACAGACCTGACTCTGTCCCCAGACACAAACTCATTAGCATGACATTAGCATAAACCTATTTGCATGCACATTCCACAGAGCAACATTCCACAGAGTTAACCCCTACTCCCCCGCGTGTCGCGAGCCTCTGCGGGCCACTCCCTCACTTTCATTTCCAGAAATATGGCACCCTGACGTCAGGATCGTGCAAGAGCAATACGAGTAAATGTATTTTTAAGTAGTTTGGATTTTGCGCTTTTGAAAGAAAAATCTTATAACCTGACTGTAATTATTATTTGAAATGCAAAGTACGCAGAGAGAAAAAAGTCATTTTAGAGGAAGCATAGTAAATTGTACTAAGTAGTAAAACGTTCCAATTATTTAGTGTTCTACATGATATTTTTTTTCACCGATGGGGATCGTTCAATAGTCAGCTGTCAAAACTCATTTCTTACGAAGTCAGTCTAAAACTAGCATGTTCAAACTAACCCATCAAGAACTGACCTTAACTTAATAGATCTTTTAAAACTAATGATAGGTTTTCCCCTCACGACCCGCAATTGGGATGGATGTTGCAAAACCGTTGGGATTTCCATAATTAGAAGAGATACAGAGGATGTTTTCGGGATAAACTCCTTTCGTTTCTTTTGCACCTCACAAACACGTTAACACTTACGTATTTCGTGGACGGAACAAAATATAAATAAAAAACACAATAACCTGCGCAGGTCATCCAATAACATTCATGTGAGAGCATAATCTAACAAAAACTACTGCAGACTAGAAAATCGATCACCTTTTTGAAAGAGTGTTTGCTGATTCTTAAGTAAAGTAGGGTAAATTTCATCTGTCAAATAATGAATGACAGTTAATACTGACTGAAAGTAACATAGTTATAATAGGAGTAAAACACCTGCTTATTTTGCTACACAACTCATTTTTACCTTTTGCGTCCCATGATCTCCAATTCTGAAGTCAGACTTTTGCAATACAGAAAGTTAAACCTGTCTACAAAAAAAAAATAATCCCATATGATCTGTAACATTCAAGCACATTACAAATAATCACTAAGATTTATTGGATTTAAAAACTGTTTTATCTTCATTTTATTAAATAACATTGGGCAGCTAAGTAAATACTGTAAAATGTAGGTCAATCTCAATTATTTCCCAAACCTGCTAAAAATGTAAAAATGTAAATATGTTTTTCATAGATATTGACATGACAATTGAATCCTCTTCAACCCCTTTACCTTTATTCCAAAGATAATTCATCTACTATGGAGGAATATTTTAGGCAAAATTAAATAAATAAATGTATTGTGAATTTTGACAAAACATAATGATATGTGAGTATAAATAATTAAGTAGGGGCGGGACTCAAGCCAGTACTGTTCTTTGCTTGATGAATTGTCAGTAGAAGGGTCGCTCACAGCTGCAACTTTCCACATGCCCGTATGAGCCACAGGATTATCACTGCAAAGCAATATGCATGCTGAATATTGTGACTGTGTGTGCCCTAGGTAGACACTACTGCAAAAAAAAAATAAAAAATTAGCCAGAGTTACAAACAGCAACTTTAATTCAACAAGCCCAGAATTGACAATATGCCCGATCTGAGCCAGAGAAACAACTGTTGAGGAAGGGAGTGATTCCTGTGTTTTACAGAACAATTTCTCCATTTTACTTTCAAGACCATCAACTGATGGAGGATGACACACCGGTTGAGGATGAGATTGATAAAATCTTCCAGGACCATGGCTACGTTTCGCCTCTGGATCCAGCAGTTGTCGACCTAGTGCTTGATGAAAACATGTCTCTCTCAGAGCGGAGATTATCCAGCTGCAGAAACATATTGAGAAACAATGAAGCAACAGTTTGGTATTTGTTTTGCTGGCTCACACAGAGACATTCACTTTTTCACATGGTAAGATGTCCAGCACACTAATGTTGTTATGTATTGTAGCATCTGCCTCTAGTGCCACAATGGATGGATTCTCAGCTCTTTACATGGCTGTTTGAGTTGGCTCTATCCTTAAAAGGACTGCTTACCTTTTGCCATATTAGCTGGAAAAAAGCATGTGCGACTATGCTGAGTTGCCGTTTTTATAAATGCCCCTGCTATTAATGATGTAATGCCAGCTCATTCTTTTGATGACTCATCATTGGCTGATATCTTGTCCAGTGCCTTTGCAATATTAAGCTAACATACATATTCACCTGTCCCTGAATATAGTTTAATGACTAATTACTGAAATTCTGTTTTTTTAAAGAAGCCTAATGTAGACACATATTCGTCTCATGTAAGTTCATAGTAGACACAAGTTTTTAATATGTACAGATCTTACTTTCATAACTGTAGATGTAACTTGAAGCATATGGTTTGAAGCCCCTCTCCTTTTTAGCTCCTAACATTTGGCACAATGTTTGAATAATGTGACTTACATTGTTTACATAATGTCTGGGCACGTCTTGAAGTGATTGTGTGACAAATGCCATATCAGCGCCAGAACTACAGCAGCTGGTTGACACAGAATCCAGAAGAGAGTGTGCATATAGCCTTATTCATCATCCTCTCAGTTGTGTCCACCTGAGTCTGCCTATAAATTACCATTTGACAGCCAAAGTTTTATGCATAGGCTTCAACAATTCAACAATCAAAACACAGTCCTCGCTAGAGCCCACCTTCTCAAGTTTGATGAGTGATAAGAGAATTTTCATTTTCAAGGGGTATTTATGTTGCATGAAGTGATCAAAACAAAGAAAAAATTAAATATATAAAGAAATAAGAAGCACATTTTTCATGAGACATTTAATTATTTATACTTGCATATCATGTTTTTATACAGTATATTTATTGTCACACTTTATAATACATTTATTTGTATATTTATCTCATTTTATCCAAAATATTCCGCCATAGGTCCATAGCTAGTTTTACTCCCAAACACCCCCCCCAACCCCCCCTCAAGTTTCCTTATCTGCAGGTAGTGACAAAGGAGAGCTGAATACAGGTAGATGGAACATAAAGTGTGTGAAAAAGAAAGCAATCTGTTGTGTTATTTTAGTGACAGGTCTTCTAAAATGGTCAGTGACAGCATTATAGGTTCTAAAGATAATAATTTGCACAAATGTTAAATGTCTCTTCTGAAAATACATAAACAGCAACTGATCCAGCAACACACACTAAAACCACATTAGAGGATGCACTTGGGGTCTGAATTGGTTCATGAAGGCTGCTGGCTTTTTGTACGCTTATTGTACATAAATCAAAAGCGTGAAGTTGAAATGTACTGGTCCACAAAACCTTTATTTGAAAAGTGTTTTGGACAGTAGATCAGGAGTGTAAAATGTTTTAACTTACTGGTAAGGTATTTGTAATTTGTTCACAAGTTACTTGTTACTTTGTAAAGTAGTGAGACATCCTTTTTGAAAAATTAGTGTTCTTAGAGGCACTAACAGATACTGTAGATTCTCCATCCTTTATATACCTTAGCAGAATGCTGTTGTTGACAAATCACTTATAATTTGGAAATGTTTGGCAATGAAATGATAAGTAACTTGTACAATTTCTGGGTTGGCAGTATCTCTGCTAAACAACAGTTAAAGACAGATAATTTTATTTGTCCCACGGGGGAATTTAGCTTTTACAATAGCTCAATAAATACAGAAATATTATGAAAAACAGCAACATCCCCCTATAAACACACAAGAATTGCAAAAAAGACTTCACTAATGATAAGGGCAGTCACAGTGGGATCATCTGAAACAGAGATGATGTGCAGCAGTATGTATAAAGTTTATACCTTGACCAAACTGCCAAGCCTGAAAAAGCTAAAACTAAACCTGAAAACTAAACCCGCTGATGTGTTTATTTTACGTATATGACATAATCTCGGATGCAATTTCTGTGGTTTTTGTGGCTATTCATACAGCTATTACATGCTCTTCCACTACATGTTTAGGCTTTGATATTACATATTGGTTTTACTGTATGTGATTCCTTCACAACAGCTAGGTGAGGCCTGAACAATACTTCAAGCCTAGGGCTTAAAGTTCACCCCAGTGTCTGGCAGAATCAATTACACTACAGCAACTCCACTGCATTGCATACTCATGCACTCACTCACATTCATCCATATTCACTCACACCAGGGCGACCAAACCTGCAAGCCAGCTTGAAATATTCAATGAATGTGAAAAAACCAGAATGGAAAGAAAAATAATTGCGGAAAGGTGATATCTTAGCGAGGGGCCAGATGAAGCAAAATGCAAAGCCTTTAGTGCATCGTTACAAAAATTCCATCTAAACCACCAATGTAAAGATTTAAAAATGTTTTAAGTACACAAGTACACATGTCATTCAAATGCAAGTGAATCACAACTTAGTTCTTTTTTCTTTCAGGGAGAGCCTTTGCCCCAGGCTTTTCTAAAACACTCATCTGAAAGGTTATATACACTCTTATAACTGGTTATTTGTAGCAATCACCCTAATGATTCACTGTGTTTGCTGGAGTTCAAATCCCCAATCCTTTGATATGTTATACAGTGGTGCTTGAAAGTTTGTGAACCCTTTAGAATTTTCTATATTTCTGCATAAATATGACCTAAAACATCATCAGATTTTCACTCAAGTCCTAAAAGTAGATAAAGAGAAACCAGTTAAACAAATGAAACAAAAAATATTATACCTGGTCATTTATTTATTGAGGAAAATTATCGAATATTACATATTTGTGAGTGGCAAAAGTATGTGAACCTCTAGGATTAGCAGCTAGTTTGAAGGTGAAATTAGAGTCAGGTGTTTTCAATCAATGGGATGACAATCAGGTGTGAGTGGACACCCTATGTTATTTAAAGAACAGGGATCTATCAAAGTCTGCTCTTCACAACACATGTTTGTGGAAGTGTATCATGGCACGAACAAAGGAGATTTTTGAGGACCTCAGAAAAAGAGTTGCTGATGCTCATCATGCTGGGAAAGGTTACAAAACCATCTCTAAAGAGTTTGGACTCCACCAATCCACAGTCAGACAGATTGTGTACAAATGGAGGAAATTCAAGACCATTGTTATCCTCCCCAGGAGTGGTCGACCAACAAAGATCACTCCAAGAGCAAGGGGTGTAATAATCGGCGAGGTCACAAAGGACCCCAGGGTAACTTCTAAGCAACTGAAGGCCTCTCTCACATTGGCTAATATTCATGTTCATGAGTCTACCATCAGGTGAACACTGAACAACAATGGTGTGCATGGCAGGGTTGCAAGGAGAAAGCCACCACTCTCCAAAAAAAAAATTGCTACTCGTCTGCAGTTTGCTAAAGATCACGTGGACAAACCACAAGGCTACTGGAAGAATGTTTTTTTGATGGATGAGACCAAAATAGAACTTTTTGGTTTAAATGAAAAGTGTTATGTTTGGAGAAAGGAAGACACTGCATTCCAGCATAAGAACCTTATCCCATCTGTGAAACATGATGTTGGTAGTATCATGGTTTGGGCCTGTTTTGCTGTATCTGGGCCAGGACGGCTTGCCTTCATTGATGGAACAATGAATTCTGAATTATATCAGAGAATTCTAAAGAAAAATGTCAGGACATCTGTCCATGAACTGAATCTCAAGAGAAGGTGGGTCATGCAGTAAGACAACGACACTAAGTACACAAGTCATTCTACCAAAGAATGGTTAAAGAAGAATAGAGTTAATGTTTTGGAATGGCCAAGTCAAAGTACTGACCTTAATTCAATCGAAATGTTGTGGAAGGACCTGAAGCGAGCAGTTAATGTGAGTAAACCCACTAACATCCCAGAGCTGAAGCTGTTCTGTATGGAGGAATGGGCTAAAATCCCTCCAAGCCAGCGTGCAGGAATGATCAATGGTTACCGGAATCGTTTAGTTGCAGTTATTGCTGCAAAGCGGGGGTCACACCAGATATTGAAAGCAAAGGTTCCCAATACTTTGCCACTCACAAATATGTAATACTAGCAGAATACCCGCGCTTCGCAGCGGAGAAGTAGTGTGTTAAAGAAGGTACGAAAAAAAAAAGGAAAAATTTTAAAAATAACGTAACATGATTGTTAATGTAATTGTTTTGTCATTGATATGAGTGTTGTTCTCATATCTATCTATATATATATATCTCTATCTATCTATCTATCTATTATATATTCGCGCTTGGCAGCGGAGAAGTAGTGTGTTAAAGAAGGAAAGAGAAAGAAAAGGAAACATTTTGAAAATAACGTAACATGATTGTCAATGCAATTGTTTTGTCACTGTTATGAGTGTCGCTGTGATATATATATATAGCAAAATACCCGCGCTTCGCAGCGATGTCATGTGTTAAAGAAGTTATGAAAAAGAAAAGGAAACATTTTAAAAATAATGTAACATGATTGTGAAAGTAATTGTTTTGTGTATTTGGTGGCAGCGTCATGAAGTTGTTTTCGGTAGCTGCATCAGAAAATGTACCACGACGTCTGACACGCCTCCTTTTTACTGTTTTCTCACAGCTTGGATTGCTGCTGTCATATACACACACACACACATACATACATATATATATATATACATATATACACATACATATCTTCATATCTACATATCTATATATACATATCTACATATACACATATATATATATATACATACCTATCTACATCATATATACACACACATACATACATACACACACACAAATTATATATATATGTGTGTATGTATGTATGTGTATATATATATATATATATATATATATATATATATATAATGTAGATAGGGTGTGTTTGTATATATATAATGTAGATAGGTGTGTGTGTGTGTATATATATATATATACACATACATACATATATATACACATATATATACTTGTGTGTATGTTTGTATGTGTCTATATGTGTGTGTATAGCTTTGGTCACTGAGTGCAAGGGAAAAATAATAAAATATAGTCTATAAGTTATTAAACAGTAAAACATTAACGTTTTAAGAAGTACAGGTACATTGAGCACTACTGGAGTGGTTGCTGGTAAACTACATTTTAAAGACTGTGTAACACAACAGGTAAGTAACTAACAGCAGCTAAAATATATATGGATCATCTCTCGGTAGTAGATCCCTTTTGAAAGGCGCTACACGACGGCTGTGGTATAGAAATTACATTTTCTATGTGAACGTTCAAATTTGTGCCTCTGGTAATGTGCCTTACCGGCATTTAAAGAAAATTAGTTTTGTGTCCTCTGCAGTGTTAAGAGAGAAAGGCTTTGGTTTGGGATAAAAGGAAAAAGGTGTAAAGAAAGGAAAGTTGCCTTTTTCTTTTATATAGTATAGAGATGTGTTCGCTGACGTTATGATCGCCTTTTGGGGACAGTCGCGTGGGTCTTGTGTAGACTGGTGAGACGCCCCGCCATTAATCGGCTGTGATGGCACTGTCAGTCCTCCACTCGTGTGCGTGTCTTCATAATCCGGTGAGGACCTCATAATCGTATCGTGCAAAAAAGTGTGAATCGCCTTAATATTATTTTGCCGTGGTGTAGAAAAGGGGTCCCGTGTTTGCACTTGTCTGGGCTATAGCGCAGGGGGAGGATGAAAAAATTAAAAGTGCTCACTTTGACTTAAGGCAGAAGCGCAGTCAGCGCCTCAAAGGCCGGCACAGCTATGCACGCGCGCTGGCTGCTCGACTTTTGCTGGGCAGGAGACCCCAGTTTTGCAGACACGCTCATGATATCAAAAGTCTCAGCGCTCTTTGGAGGTCATTCATATATATATATATATATATATATAGCAAAATACCCGCTACAGCGGAGAAGTAGTGTGTTAAAGAAGTAATGAAAAGAAAAGGAAACATTTTAATAATAACGTAACATGATTGACATTGTCATGAGTGTTGCTGTCATATATATGCCTGCCTAAATAAGTCACCCTCGCTTTGCTCTTACTTTATTTACCGTTCATTTAATCATGGCTAATGGCGGAAAAATTATAAAATGGAAGGAGGATGGCTTTACCAAAACAATTATTGATGGCTTAATCGATTATTCATAAAGCTTGAATTGGTGATCTGTTTTTCTGTGTTAACCTCATATTTTTCATACTTCTTCTCAAACTAAGGTGGTGCGAGGGTAAAATGAATCGGGATGCGCTGATCAATGTAATCGGTGTACCAGGAAATCATGCATTGACAAAAGCTCCCTTTGCTTGTAATGCAAAGTGTGATTAAATGCATTATTTTTAATGAGTTATGGAGCACATGCATGAAGCTTCTCAGCTGTGCTTGTGCTAAGAAAAGGAAAGATTTTAAAAATAACGTAACACGATTGTCAATGTAACCTTTTGTAAGTAGTGCCTGGAGGATTCAGTGTGGAGAAACTCTAGAGACAGCGTGTGTATTAACTTGTGGATTTTTCTGTGAGTATTTGGTGGCAGTCTGACGAAGTTGCTTCGGAAGACGGCGTTAGCTGAGCTCAGCTCAGAGCGAAATGAGATGAATGGGAGGGGAGATGATGACGTGACTCCACCACCCGCCTTAACTGTCAATCCCCACAAACACAGTCTCGAATTTGCATAAGCACACCCCTTCACCTACAATTTTAACTTAGTTACAAAGTGATCAAAACTCTGTTTATATCCTGCGTCCTCTCATTAAACTTGTATCCCGCATTACCTGTGGGCATGTGAAACGCCAGTGGTAGCCTGTCTATGAACTTAATTTAAAGTTTAGGTTTACACCTTGCTTTCTTTCCGAGGTAGCAGCACTCATGAATATGGTAGTATATGTCACTCGCTCGCTTCTTATTGTTTCGCTGCCTTCTCAATTATATAATGCATGTTTTCTTAAGCGCTTTTTGGAGGTCTTCCTTGTTTTCTACGCACTGTGTTGACAGTCAGTTCACGTGATTACGTGGGAGGCGTGATGATGTCACACGAAACTCCCCCCCCCCACGTCATTCCAGCTCAACTCCATTACAGTTAATGGAGAAAAATACCTTCCAGTTATGACCATTAGGCGTAGAATTTCGAAATGAAACCTGCCCAACTTTTGTAAGTAAGCTGTAAGGAATGAGCCTGCCAAATTTCAGCCTTCTACCTACACGGGAAGTTGGAGAATTAGTGATGAGTGAGTGAGTGAGTGAGTGAGTGAATGAGTGAGTGAGTGAGTGAGTGAGTGAGTGAGGGCTTTGCCTATTATTAGTATAGATTCGATCATTTTCCTTAATAAAAACATGATCAAGTATAATATTTTTGTCTCATTTATTTAACTGGTTTCTCTTTATCTACTTTTAGGACTTGAGTGAAAATCTGATAATGTTTTAGGTCATATTTATGCAGAATTATAGAAAATTCTAAATGGTTCACAAACTTTCAAGCACCACTGTAAATTGTACAAAATGTACTTTAATATTTAAAAATCTACTTAATTCAATTTAGAGTACTAGCACTACAATATTTACTCATATTGTACGTAGAATACATCAAACAGGTAGAACACTTAACAGCATCTGTTTGTGACTTCTTTTTAATTAAATAGTATAAAGAAATTAAGAATGATATAAAAGCAGAATCGAAAACATTCAAAATAAATATTTCTCTGCCCCTGTTAGATATGAATGAACATACAGTAATTTCCATGATACTCTATACAAAGTAAATGCTGGTGGTTTTCTTGCACTAAACCCAAGGCAGCAAAGAGCTGTGGGCAGGGCACAAGATCAAAAGCATGCATACACATTCACTCAACATTCAAGCAAAAATGACAATTAGCTTGTCAGCACGTCTCTGTTGATGGAGGAAAACTGAAGAACCCAAAAGAAACAAGATGGTGTAGTGTTTACACTGTGTGACCATAAGCAAGTCACTTGACCTGCCTGAGCTTGAATTGGAAACCAAAAGAAATATAACCATATGTGTCATAAATGTAACTTGCCTTGGATAAAGGTGTCAGGCAAAATTATATGATACAGTATGTGTTAAATATAATCTTGACTACTTTTCTTTTTCACAGAATTACATGGCTATACCTTGTGCATTTGTTAGTTTATTTACAATGTAACTCTTTAGTATCATATTTTACCTACCTGGATAGGTGGGAACATTCGGATTATCCGTCTCCCTTTCCTAGGTATAGGTATGACAAAACAAGATGAAATGATGATTTTTAGAGACCTCAAGGTTCACCCTGCAATTTCAGACCTTTGGTCCTTGCAGTTGGTAATGGGGCTTTAATAGGTGTGGTTTCCCATGGTAAACCTGTAGACCCTAATTAAACAATGAGATCAAACTGGTTGGGGCAAAAACCTGCATCTACAGATGTCCCCCAGGCCTGTCTGGTCTTGTCCAAATTAATGTTAAAAAGCTTTTATTTTATATATTTAAGCAATCAGCAAAATACAGTGAAACGATTATGCATGTATATATGAAATACAACTAGCCAACCTTTTTCCTATCTAATATACCTGTTATAGCTAATGTCACATAATTAAAGAATAAAGAAAATATTACAAAATTATGGCTGTGTTACAGAGGTTTTGCCCCCTCTTCTGCTTTTAAAAGATTAATGTAACTTTATTCATTAATCCTCAAGTATAAAAACATGACTTCTGAAGTCCGTTAAATCTTTTTTTCTCTTTCTAACAACATTCAGCGTAATTAGGAAGATTTACTTTGTAAACCATCTTGCGTGATAACTCAGCAATCACCTTCAATCTTTTTATTTGTCTTATCTTTAATTTAATAGTAAGTAAATTAAAAAGTTTGGGAACCCCTCTCAGCCTGTGTAATAATTTACTCTACTTTCAACAAAAAAGATAACAGTGGTATGTCTTTCATTTCCTAGGAACATCTGAGTACTGGGGTCTTTTCCAAACAAAGATTTTTAGTGAAGCAGTATTTAGTTGTATGGCATTAAATCAAATGTGAAAAACTGGCTATGCAAAAAATTGGGTACCCTTGTAATTTTGCTGATTTGAATGCATGTAACTGCTCAATACTGATTACTTGCAACACCAAATTGGTTAGATTAGCTCGTTAAACCTTGAACTTCATAGACAGGTGTGTCCAATCATGAGAAAAGGTATTTAAGGTGGTCAATTGCAAGTTGTGCTTCCCTTTGACTCTCCTCTGAAGAGTGACAGCATGGGATCCTCAAAGCAGCTCTCAAAAGATTGTTCAGTATCATGGTTTAGGGGAAGGCTACAAAAAACTATCTCAGAGGTTTAAACTGTCAGTTTCAACTGTAAGGAATGTAATCAGGAAATGGCCACAGGCACAATTGCTGTTAAACCAACCGAGGTCTGGCAGGCCAAGAAAAATATAGGAGCAGCATATGCGCAGGATTATGAGAATTTTTACAGACAACCCATAGATCACCTACAAAAACCTGCAAGAACATCTTGTTGCAGAAGGTGTATCTGTACATCGTTCTACAATTCAGAGCAATTTGCACAAAGAACATCTGTATGGCAGGGTAATGAGAAAGAAGCCCTTTCTGTACTCACACCACAAATAGAGTCGCTTGTTGTATGCAATCAGATTCATTTTGGAACAAAGTGCTTTGGACTAATGAAACACAAATTGAATTTTTTGGTCATAACAAAAAGCACTTTTCATGGTGGAAGAAGAACACCGCATTCCAAGAAAAACATCTGCTACCTACAGTCAAATCTGGTGAAGGTTCCATCATGCTGTGTGGCTAGTTCAGGGACTGGGGCCCTTGTTAAAGTCGAGGGTCAGATGAATTCAACCCAATACAGTATCAACAAATTTTTCAGGATAATGTTCAAGCATCAGTCACAAAGTTGAAGTTACGCAGGGGTTGGATATTCCAACAAGACAATGACCCAAAACACAGTTCGAAATCTACAAAGGCATCCATGCAGAGGGAGAAGTACAATGTTCTGGAATGGCTGTCACAATCCCCTGACTTGAATATCATCGAAAATCTATGGGATAATTTAAAGCAGGCTGCCCATGATTGGCAGCCATAAAATTTATCTGAACTGGAGAGATTTTGTATAGAAGAATAGTCAAAAATACCTCCATCCAGAATCCAGACACTCATCAAAGGCTATAGGAGGCATCTAGAGGCTGTTATATTTGCAAAAGGAGGCTCAACTAAGTATTGATGTAATATCTCTGTTGCGGTGCCCAAATTTATGCACCTGTCTAATTTTGTCAATGATAAACAAAAATCCAAAGAATTAAGAGGGATTCCCAAACTTTTTCATATGACTGTATATATACAGTGCATCCAGTAAGCATTCACAGCGCATCACTTTTTCCACATTTTGTTATGTTACAGCCTTATTCCAAAATGGATTAAATTAATTTTTTCCTCAGAATTCTACACACAACACCCCATAATGACAACGTAAAAAAAGTTTAGTTGAGGTTTTTGCAAATTTATTAAAAATAAAAAAACTGAGAAATCACATGTACATAAGTATTCACAGCCTTTGCTCAATACTTTGTCGATGCACCTTTGGCAGCAATTACAGCCTCAAGTCTTTTGAATATGATGCCACAAGCTTGGCACACCTATCCTTGGCCAGTTTCGCCCATTCCTCTTTGCAGCACCTCTCAAGCTCCATCAGGTTGGATGGGAATCGTCGGTGCACAGCCATTTTAAGATCTCTCCAGAGATGTTCAATCAGATTCAAGTCTGGGCTCTTGCTGGAACACTCAAGGACATTCACAGAGTTGTCCTGAAGCCACTCCTTTGATATCTTGGCTGTGTGCTTAGGGTCGTTGTCCTGCTGAAAGATGAACTGTCGCCCCAGTTTGAGGTCAAGAACGCTCTGGAGCAGGTTTTCATGCAGGATGTCTCTGTACATTGCTGCAGTCATCTTTCCCTTTAACCTGACTAGCCTCCCAGTTCCTGCCACTGAAAAACATCCCCACAGCATGATGCTGCCACCACCATGCTTCACTGTAGGGATGGTATTGGCCTGGTGATGAGCGGTGCCTGGTTTCCTCCAAACATGACGCCAGGCATTCACACCAAAGATTTCAATTTTTGTCTCATCAGACCAGAGAATTTTGTTTCTCATGGTCTGAGAGTTTCAGGTGCCTTTTGGCAAACTCCAGGTGGGCTGCCATGTGCCTTTTACTAAGGAGTGGCTTCCGTCTGGCCATTCTACCATACGGGTCTGATTGGTGGATTGCTGCAGAGATGGTTGTCCTTCTGGAAGGTTCTCCTCTCTCCACAGAGGGCCTCTGGAGCTCTGACAGAGTGACCATCGTGTTCTTGGTCACCTCCCTGACTAAGGCCCTTCTCCCCCGATCGTTCAGTTTAGATGGCTGGCCAACTCTAGAAAGAGTCCTGGTGGTTTCAAACTTCTTCCACTTACGGATGATGGAGGCCACTGTGCTCATTGGGACCTTCAAAGCAGAAGAAATTTTTCTGTAACCTTCCCCAAATTTGTGCCTTGAGACAATCCTGTCTCGGAGGTCTACAGACAATTCCTTTGACTTCATGCTTGGTTTGTGCTCTGACATGTGCCTTTCCAAATCATGTCCAGTCAACTGAATTTACCACAGGTGGACTCCAATTGAGCTGCAGAAACATCTCAAGGATGATCAGGGTAAAGAGGATGCACCTAAGCTCAATTTACAAAGTTCAAAATACTTATGTACATGTGCTTTCTCAATTTTTTTATTTTTAATACATTTGCAAAAATTTTTTTCATGTTGTCATTATGGGGTGTTGTGTGTAGAATTCTGAGGAAAAAAATTAATTTAATCCATTTTGGAATAAGGCTGTAACATAACAAAATGTGGAAAAAGTGATGCGCTGTGAATACTTTCCGGATGCATTGTATATTTATTATGGTATATGGCCGGCCAATCATCCCGGCCAATATCCCCAGGCCGCCAGATGGAGCTCTCCCTGCAGCATGGAAGTGCCCCGAAGACCAGCAGGGAATCCTGGACAATGGAGTTTTTATCCACAGCCCTTCTGGATACCATGGGGGCCGCTAGAGTACGCTGCAAGGAGGAACGAAGAATATTTGCCCTACGTCCCGAAAGTACGTCTGAGTCACATGGACAAGAGGAATGACGTGCTTCCGGGGTGAAGAAAAAGGATTTTTATCTGACCTGGAAGTGTTCCTAGTCATGTGGACAGTGATGGCGAAACACTTCCGGGTCAAGGACTATAAAGGACTGTGGGAAATCCTCAGATGTCGAGCTGAGCTGGGTGGAAGGGTGGCAACGCGTCTGGGAGTGGAGGATTGGTTTATTGTAGAGTATTGTGTTTAATTTAATGAGTATTGTGGAGAGGAGGGTGCTTTGTGCACTGTTTGTGAAGAATAAAGTCAACATTCGGACTTTTACATCGTTTCTGACGTCTTGGTCAAGGGTTCAAGGAGGGAGCGATAGCGCCCCCTATCTGTCACAATATATATATATATATATATATATATATATATATATATATATATATATATATATATATATATATATATATGCACACATATTGTATACTATTAAACATGAGACAAGACAAGATTTTGAGGAACCTGGTGGTGGTGAACCCTGTATAATGGGTGAAAAAAATTACAAAATTTGAAAACAGCAACAAGGTCTTTTTCAGATGGTAGTCAAATAAAGAAGCCAGACCAGCAGACTAGAACGGTCTGAGTTAAATGGCTGTGACCCAGAAGTGACATCATTGGGATTGCCAGCCATCTGATCTGTGCAGGAGTAAGGAGGAAAAATATTAGGCAACAGCAGCAACTCTCAATATCGGGTAGTATTAAAACCAAACACACCTTTAAGTTGTCTCCCATGTGCATGTGTGTGACCATATATATAAATTGTAATGATAAAAACAGACTACGCGAATCATTGGAATACCACTATGATAACCCGATTTAATAACACAACTAAAGTAAAAGAGAAAATGAAAGTTAACAGCCTCAGCCATCGATCGAATTGTCAGTAGATCACTAATGAGCAGGAGCTCTGTCTCTCTAGATTGCTAGTCCCAAAACTAGTATGAAAAGTGTAAATCACTATGAAACATGGGTCCTTCCAGAAGGGTTCTTCCTTCAAACTTCAGGGTTTGAAGGGGAAGTGAGGTCAAATGTCCTTTGGTACTGCAGAGAAAAAGACAAAAGCAAGTCTTTGAACACCTCTGTTTTTTAAAACTTTCATTTTAGCCGTCTTTTTACCTCTCACCTTTGCACCATTTCAGGTTATTTAATACTGTATATAGATATATATACTTTATATGTAGTTCTCCCACTGTTAAACTGACTTGTTATTTAGGACATAAGGTTATATTTACTGGTGGGATGCACATTTAACACACTCAAATTAAATTAAATACCCAGTTGGAGCAATGAATCAATTATAGTTATACCTGCTGTTATAATATTGCAAAGTAATGCATTGGGAACACTCACCCTTACATTAATTACACAATATACCCATTTCCTTTTACACACTGTTAGAAACTCCACACAGAGTCATAGCAAGGTTTGGGGCAGCCACCCGTATATTTGGTATCCTGGCTGCAAAGTCGCAAAATGTTATACAGCACTGATGTGCACAAAACCGAGTCCAAAACATAACTGAGGGAACAAGGAAAAGGTGGAGGCTTTTAAAGGGGAAGACAGGAAGTGAAGTCAGAGGGGTCGGGCTCATAAGGGTCTTCAGCCATAGGCTCAAGGCCGGACGTGACATCAAAGGGGCCGGAGCCGACAAGGTCTTCCTCCATAGACTTGGACCCAGAAGTGATATCAACAGGGCCAGGTGGAATCTCCCGTGAACGGTCTACAGGAAAGGGAGAAAAAGAATCAGTGCACTCTGCCACATCCCGGTCTGACTCAGAATTGCCCTTACTCAAGCCCTTTAACTGCACGTGTGTGACAACGCATATATACATATACACTTGTTCATACAACCAGAGGGTAAATACTGAATGCAGAATTGCCAAGTTCCATGAGTCTTGACCAGGGTTTGTAACTCTTTTCTATAACACTCAGTCCTATCTTCCTTTTTATGTCCAAATCAATTTCAGCACGCTTAGCCTCATGAATCTGATAAGGGTGCACACAAATAATTGCCGTAACAATATTATACAAGATCAAAGATATTAGGCCTGGTTTGGAATCAGCAACATCTGCCAAGGGTATATCAACAGCATTCTTTAGATAGGACTCAGGGTCTAACCAAGGGTCCCTGTCATGATGGTAAATACTGGGAGGTGGACACCAAAACCATAACTTAAATGAGATTAGTTGATCTCAGTCCTGTCCATCCTCCTGTACCATTTTCTTTAAAATCTATATGCTATTTCTCAAATTAATGTTTTGTTAAAGTTTGAATCTTAAACAGAGGTTTTCAAGTGTTTAATATGTATTTCACTGCTTTTTTAAAGGCGATGGACATAAAAGGCATCCCTTCATCTGTAAAGATTACTTAAAGGATGCCTTCATGCGCAAACACACTAGTCAACTTCTGCACAATTGTCTTAAAATCTCAGCACACTTAACCTAGTGAAACTGATAGGGTTGCTCACAAATAACAAAAATGGGGTGCTCCCACTCTCAATGGGATGGCTTCTGAATACAGAAGAGCATAATCTACCAAGACAAGAATGTATTTATGACTGAGAGCTGAGGTTTTGAGTGGTCCTGCAATATCATCCCCAATCTGCACAAAGGGTCAGTAGTTGGCAGTGAATCACGGGGTGCCTTTTTACAGTGAGGAATTTGTTGTAACACATTCTGACCAGGATTCGAAAAAGTGCGTTTACATGCACACACATAATTGAGTTACGGTGAATAACACGGTTAGGGCAGAAACCTTGTTTCTTAATAATACATGTTTACATGTGCAAGAAATCTACTTGAGTTTTCCTTTGTCAAAACACTCCAATGTTGGTAAATTTCCAATAGAAAAAACTTTAAATGTTATCATCAACTAATGTGAATTAGAAAATAATTCAGAAAATAAGCATGATGCATGAGATAATTTTCTTGCATTTATAAATATGTTTAGTTATAGTGACACCTTATTTATCGGCTTCTGTTACCGGATTACACGCAACAGACTCTTATCTATTTGGCTATGTGACTGAAACTTGCAAAGGACCAACTCAGTGCATGTGCTTCCTGCCTTTCACCTAGTGCTGTTACAATAATAATAACACAGGTATTTTTATTTTAATAAAGTAAGCATTGCATTAAATTACTTGTTACTCTAAAAAGAAATCAGACTACTTGATACACGTTGCTTTAAACCTGTTACCCTACTGCTCTAGAGATTGCATTGCTGAGTTTAGCACTTTAGGTTCAGCTCATCAACATAAATGGAGCTATTTCTGAAATAGATTATTTCAACCAGGAGAAGAAATAATATGATCATTTGAGCATTTGCCTCTGGAAATGTATTTTTTTGATTCTTCTGCTGGTTGCTGCTGAAATCATGTATAAAGCATGCACAAACTACAAAATCCTTAATAGTAACCCAGTTAAGGGTTTACATGACCACATCATGGGATTATTTGTGGAGAAACACACCTCTATTATTATTTATTTCTTCTTATTTATTTCTCATTATTCTGGAATTTATAATGGGTGTCACATTTTCCATTGTTGCTGTGTCATTACTTCAAGGATCTGGGTTTGATCGCAGGCTGCATCACTGTGTGCTTGGTGTGTGCAAATTCTTCTGCGTGAATGTTAATTGCTGTCTGCACATCTGTCCATTTTAAACACAAGTGGGTTTTTGTGTGAATGACACATGTTATAGGTACTCTCCAGGGCTGCATCCTGTTTTATTTCCAGTGCTGGCACCCATATAACCAGAACAGTGAATTCATAGTAGCCAGTGAACCTAGCATACATGATTTTGGTGGTCTAATGGAATCCAACAATTTATGCATCACATAAAGTTTTATGTAGGATAACCCTTAATTTTTAGACGGATTTAGCTAAAATAAATTTCAAAATTTAAGAGAATTTCATTTTGGTTTAACATTGTGATAGAGTTACCACCACAACTCTATCCACCACAAATTAAGTTCAATTTTTTTTCTGACTTTAAACATGAATAACAGTTGTTCATCCACAGATTACATCAACAAAGCCATGAATTATTGATGTAAATTGAAAAAATATTATTTGGTTTGAATTATCAATACAGTTGAATGTCATCTGCATAAATGAAACTTATTGTTGTGTTTTTATATTACATCTCCTAATGGAAATATATAAAGAGAATTTGTCTGAACTAACTATGAAAGAGGTAGTACAGTCTTCAGTCTTCTCTAGAAAATTGTAAGTACGAAGTAAAGAAACCAAGAACAGTCCTGATAGATTAAATGTATTTCTCAGATTATGTAGTAGAATACCATAATAAATCAAAACTAATAATCTAATAATGGTATTATATATTCAATTGGAGGAGGTTAGAATATCATTTACTGCACAATTTAAAGAAATTTTGTGTTTTGACGCAGACAAAAACTGACACAAATTTGTGTGTGTGTGTGTCTGTGGCCTTAATTTTCTCTAAAATGTATCTAAAAAAGAAAAGGTCATTTGGAATTTGGTCAATATTTCTGAAGAATATATAGATCTGAGTCAGACTTCTTGAACATTTTTAATAGAAGTGTAACAATATCTACTTGGAAGAAATCATTTAATGATTTATTAATTGTGCACAATTTTGGTTAGACAGGTACTATAAGTGAGGTGTATCCACAATTATTTGGAATTTGGACTAAAGGACAGGTAGCAAGTTTTATTCTGGAGATCATACTTAAGATCTCCTGTTCTGCAACAGAGGTCTACAAAAACACTACTATAGAGAAATGATAATATATTTTTAATATTAATTGTGTGAACTTTGAAAAATTATAAATTAAACAAATCATTGCTTTAAATGTAGTTATTACTTACAAAAAGTAGTCACTTGATAGTGTTTTCCTCTTATAACCCTCTGAAGGTGTTTTACAATGGAACGACCAATATACTGTATGTCTGCTAAAACAGACTCACTCCTCTTTGTCCTGTATCTATCCACTTGAGTGATATCCTGGAGGAACCTTTCCCTGTGTTCATCAGAGACTGTGCCCATGTCCTCTGGGGAAAAGAAACTCCAAACGAGAGTGTAGGAATTTGATTTTTAAAGAAATGCTGCACATACAGTAACTGTTAGATAGGAAGAGAAAAGCTCCTCACTTAGTTTCTCTTAAATTTGATTTTGTGTTGTTTCCACCTCAACTAACGTCAAAAACAAGGAAGACTACCATTTTTTCACATCAAAATATATTTAAAATAATATTATGATCCTAAAAAATACTTATGCCATAAAACAAATGATTTTTCACTGAACCTGTTGTCTCACAGAAACGGTTTGTGGCAGTCACATTTCAATTTCAGAAAAAGATTCAGCACACCTAAATCTATAAGCCACTCTTATTTTTTAGCATGGGTGGATCTTGGTGGAGACCAGTGTAATCAATTTTAATTTATAAAGCAGCAAGGGATGATATGATGTGATACAGTGTTACTAGATTTGGAAGTGGATGTCTCAGCCTGTAATTTTATTGCTGCTAATATTCTCTTAAGCAGGAAAGTTACTTCAGATTTAATATTTATCATTTTAGCTCTAATTTATGGCTTTCTGCTTTGTGATGGTTTATGTTTATGTTAAACATATTTTTTGTGAAAATTTGTTTATGCTGATTACCTTTGCTTTGAGAGGAGTCACTTTATCTAATGCCCCTTTCATACGTCAGTAGTAGTAGAAATATTTTGACAGCTAATTTTTTCTGTTAACTTCCTAGGTCAGGTTTGGGGTTTTACATTTCATTACAGCCTAAAATAATATAATTATTTTAATGTTTCATAGCTTTGGCTCTAAACTGAATTTGTATGTTCTAGGGAGGGCTAATTAAAGATAATCAAATAATTTCAAACGGGTTATGAATAGAAGAGTTCATTATAGTCTAAATGTTAACACCATGGGTAATACTTAAATTTATTAATTAAATTTAAAGTGTCAGGGTGTCATTTTCCACATCTATATTAATATTAAAGTCACTCTTCATTTGCTTATAATAATTAGCTGATAATTGCTGTATAATATACTTGAACTTCTCATTTCTCTTGAACTCTCTTCCTGGTTCTGTATTTGAAGCTTACTTAGTGGTCACATTCAATTTCCCTTAAAATCCTTATCTTTTCTGTCTTGTGTTTTCCTTGGCTATACCTGGAGCTTTTTTCTCTAATTTTACTACTCAGTACCAACTGTAATGATCCTGATTCTCATGTATACATACTGTCAATATATTCCATCATGCTATCAGTTCTGGGTTACCTACTGTAGGTAGACATTTCTGATTATGATTCCATGTAATTAATCATTTATAGAATGATCATCACTTTTATCTTGTTACCTCAATTTGCACTTGTTGCTGTGATACCTTGTGACGGGGTGCTCTTTGAAAGGCTCTAAATGTCATTACGATTGATTGATTAATAAAAAAAAAATAAAAAATAATAATAATAATATATTTTATTTATATAGCACCTTTCCCATGCTCAAGGCGCTTATTTAAGCAGGGTATACATACCATTGGCTACAAATATTTCTGGATAGAATAGAAAACAGATAAATACAGGAGATACAAAGGATTAAATAGAATAAAAGACAATGAACGAGAGTAAAATGCTAAATTCAATACTAAAGGAAAAACCTGGACATCATTTGTGATATAACACACACACATACAAATCCAGCATCTGGATAGAAAGGTAAACTGAAAGAAGGGGCAAAATGTCAGGTTAAGTTAAAAGCCATCCTCAACAGATGAGTTTTAAGTTGTTTTTTAAAGGAATGAATTGATTCAGCTGATCTAATTAATTTGGGAAGGTCATTCCAAAGTATGGGTGCAAAACAGCTGAAGGCCCTGTCACCCATAGAATTCAGGTTAGTATGATGCCCAACAAGAATCAGAGGACCTTTGTGGGTGAACAGGAGCTGATCACAATTGATCCCTTTTTTAAGTGGTGCATCATGGTTAATTTTACAGATCCTTTCTCATGCATCTCCTTTCAAGACAATACAGTTCTCCTTAGTAAGTTTGATGTATGTATACAACTGTATACCACTGTAATCTCTTGTCATAGTGTATGAATTTCCATAAATCATTTTTTTCTGTTTATTCTCCAAGATGCTTAAAAGAATATGCGTGCTCCGTAAGGCAGATATTAATGTTATAATTAATCATTCCTTTTTTTGCACAATTTGCATTGATTTCAACACTGACTCAAATATTCCTGAGTTTTCGTTGAGAAATAAAAACTTTTTAGTTACCAGTGATGTATTCCGAATGACAAAGCTGGCGTACAGTCTTAAAATTAAAGGTGCCAGAGATGCTCTTCAGAGTGATGCCATAGGGGGACCATTTTTCGTTCCCAAAAGACCCTTCCACATGAAGGTCCCTGAAAGAAGCTTTTATTTATTTAGATCTGTAACAAGCATCATATAATATATAACCATCAATAGAATGTAACAGATTTGTGAAATACCAATGGGTCATGATTTTAAGAGGGATCTTGTTTCATACAATAGTACAGGTTTTCTTAATCTTAGTGTCCTGCTAGGTAGCCTACCAAACATTAAAGATTTATTTTTTTTTAATAATTTAGGATGTATTAGGATATATATATATTGTAAAAGGTGCTATAAAGGCACCTGACCCAACACAGAATCACACCCGGAGGCACGTATAAAAACAAAAGAACTTTTTTATTTTCTTCACCTGTGGGGCATGTCTTACCCGTGACCCCCACAGGCACAACACAGTCCCCAGTACACAAATAAAGCACTCAAAACACACTCTTCTCTGGCACCACCATTCCTCCTCCAAGCTTCGTCCTCCTCCTCCCGATTCTGGCCATTGAGTGGTGGTTGCTGGGCCTTTTTATAGTCCACCCAGAAGTGCTCCAGGTGGTTGATTGCCGAGTTCCGGTTACACTTCCGGTTGTGGTGAATATGCTGCCTATACAGGCTCAGGAGTCCCAGCTGCAGCACCCCCTGGCAGCACCTGCGGGACCCAACAGGGCTGCACCCAACTCCAATTCCCATGGAGCCCTGAGGGAAACCGAGGCACAACTCCAACCCAGGGGGGTGGCCATCTAGCGTCCAGGAGGAGGTATTGCTCCTGCTCTATGGCTGCTCCCCCAGAACATATAATGAAGGGTGTCTGCCACAATACATATTTTTGCAAAGAACCAACTTCATATGCAAAGAACCTTTCCCAGAATTAAATGGTACTTTGTCAAGCATTCTATGAGGGACCACACAACCCAGTAAAGAATCATAAATCCATTCAAGAACCAATATTTTTAAGAGTGTAGTCTGGGGCTGGACAGTAATATTCTATATGTATTACAATGTACATACCTTCACGATGCAGGATATTTTTTTCTAAGGGATAAAGGTATGTGTTCTATTTATAATAATGCATGTAATTTTTGTTTTTCATTGCATATTTTTAAATCTGCGGAATAATATTAAGTATTGTATATGACTCTAGCATAACCAGTATTAGGGTGTTGTACCGTATTAGCCATTACGGATGCAATAAGAAGCCAAGCAAAATGACACATTTTATTGGCTAACTGAACAGATTGCAATATGCAAGCTTTTGGGGCAACTGAGGCCCTTTCTTCAGGCAGGGTGGCCAGGGTGTCATTTTGCTTGAATTCTTATTATTCTAGTATAGGAAAGTCTGCTTAATTACCTTTTTGTGTCTTCAACTACTCTACCACTCTTGTTTGTATCTGATTTATTTGCACATAACATTTTGCTTTGTGTGTGGCACTGCCTTCTTATTTGCATTAAATTCCATACGTTAATATGGCTCAAATCCCACTGAATTTAATGAGTAGCTGTCTTTGAATTCAGAAGTACCACTTTGTTCACATGCTAATCTAATCTACTGTAAGGACCCTGATCCAGATCATTTCCATATTCGGCACACAGAGCAATCATTGGCTTAAAGACATTCTCATTTACATTCCATAAATACAAATATGAGGAACTTTCTGCTAGTATAAGGTTAATATTTTCATTATTTCATGACTCCTTCTCAATATTATTCGTTGTGTAAGGTTTGCATAGAGTCTCTCTTGTTTCAGTTATTGTTCAGTATAAATTCTCTGTTGGCCCAACTAACATCTTAATGTTTTAATCTTCTTTAATGCATCTTCACTGACAGTGATATTAATTAATGTAAGTTGCATGGCTTTAGTAAGATGCTCTAATCTATCACAGACCTACTTTGTGAATGTCTCTAAGGTGCCAACGGAGAGTCACAGATGTTTCCTTACATTTTTTATCTTTATGTTTATTCTCTTTTAGACTTGTAGCTGCTTTCACATTTATCATTTACTGTACAGCTAAATAAGGATTATTTTCCATTCTGTTTATCATCTCTCTATCCATTTTTGTAATCTTCTTAGAGTCATAGGAAACTGAAGTCTTTCCTGGGAGCATCATCCCCAAGACAAGAAAAACCTTAGATAGACTGCCTTCCTTCACTGTCATTCTCACACAATCTCTATCACATGGACAATTAATTGAATTCCACTTTATTTCTGTCAAAGTATCAGTACAATGCACCCATCATACATAATTATATCAGCCACACACAATTTTATCTTAAAGTCTCCATGTAATAGTTATAATTAAGACTCCTATTCCTAACAAAAAATTAAACCATGTATATAACAAGGTAGTATAGGAAAAGGTAAAGTGGCTAGCAAGCTTGCAGCAAATGAGTATGCTCAAAGATTACTACTTATAAAAAAACTGCTAGTTAGGATGGCCATTCTAAGTGGCTGCCTTATACTAAAACATTTTTAATTGTTCCTTGCCGTGTAAATTGAATTACCCTCTTACTCTAAGAACATTGTTTTCCTACTGCAGTAAAGTAAGTGGGTTAGGATTTTTCCAGTTGAATAAAATAATATGCTATGCAGTATAGTTTACTGTATGTTACTGTGGATGAGTGTGCATTGAGGTTCCATCCTGTGTTACACATGGACAATTCAGAGATAGTAATTACACAAACCCATACTGTATGTCTCTGAAATGAGTGAGGAAACCAAACTACCAGGGAAAAATGTGATTTCAGAGAAAGAGAGAATATGCAAACTCCAGTCTATACAGAGAACGACCATGCTGGCATTTGAGTCCAGATCCCAAAAGGAGGTTTCTCCTTGTTTTTCTATACCAATTTCTTTCCTCCATTGGCTTCTCTTCATCCCTTTAGTGAAGTGTTCAACCCAAACTCCCCTTCAGACTTCCCACTCAGATCAGGGCTGTTAAGCCTGAACCAGTAGCCACTTCCACAAATATACTGGAGATGACATTCAAAATCACGAGTAGCCTTGTGAAATCATGACACTTTGTTTCTATAGCAATTTTCCCTGTTGTGTATTGCTGTAATTGTGGACTCCAGCTCTTAGATAATGGATAATACCCAGGCCATAACCTAAATATAATTGATAAAAGCCAAATACTGTTGGTTAGGGGTGGTGTTTCCTCCTGTAATAGTCATTGGTCCCTACTATACCCCCCATTATTTTACCACTTCATTAGTACGTAGCTCTAGGACTCCCTTCATAGTTAAGGAACACAGTGTTCTGTAGTGGTGATGACACATTTACACTGCTATTGTCAGACAAATTACTATTGTCATTTTCTGTCAGAGCATCTCACAGTATAATTATTGTTCTGTACTGTACTTTACCTAACTGCCTACAGCACTAGCCCCAGCCATGTCTGATTTCTCCTCCACATCTCCTTTTTATGGTTATTGGTACTAAAATTTGTCATGTACTCAAAGACACAGCAACATGAGGGTAAGTCCATAAAAGAGTAACTAGGCTCATTCAAGAATAAGAAGTTGAAGGAGATGAACCTTTTCAGTTTAAGCAAGCAGAAACTAAAAGCTAACTCAAATGAAGTGAAGTAAAGTAAGGATAGAATTAGTACAGTAGATCCCAGTTGTTACTTTAAAATAAATTCTGTAACAAGAACACGGGAACATGGACATGATTGGAAACTTGTTAAAGGCAGATTTCGCACAAATGTTAGAACCGCAGACATTATTTTGGACCTTGTTGGGCAGAATGGTCTGTTCTCATCACCATTTTCTAATGTTCCACACAAGATTCTTCTGGTATCTTTCAGCCTTATTTTGTTAATTTTATTGCTTTGATTTTTATCACAATAAGCAAACATCAGTTTGTTTATTTAAAATCGCATTGTGATTCTCCTTTCTTTGTTAAGAAATTTGTGTTGTAGGCATGTTATTAGTGGTTATGCAAGTATTTTATAAATGTGTAAGGTACTACTAGTAGCAATATTGTCACAAGCACAGAGTAGTGCAAGATACTACATGATAACAATCAATTGAGGTGAAATGAATAAAAATTTATTTAACTAGAAAATGTGTTAAACATGTGTGCATCCAACTGGTGTGTATGTGACACCAAATCCTAATCCCTGGTAAGGAGGATGAAACAGACCAGAAAAAAAATAGAATGACTCGATTAACTGCTGAACGTTTCAAATGAAAGATTTGTTCCTATGGCTTTGTAAAGCTAAATATTTATTTGCAGGAAAATGTGTGTGGTTAATCAAAGTAGATGCACACAAAGTAAAAAAACAATCGAATAAATGCAGCAACATGCAGACACCAGGAAGCACTGCTTTTCAGTGTATCAGGCACAAAACTAACACGTGTGCATGCTCACATATAACCTGTGTGCGTGATGACGCACAAGACAAAATAGGTTCCAAAATGTGGTTTATTGGCATTTCATTCCTGGCTGAATTCTGCATTACAACTGACACTGCCAGAGTAGTCTTCAGTTCTTCACAATCCTATAATGGATAAAATGGATTAAGAAATGTGTGATAGAGAGTTTCAGTTTCAGGTATAAATTTCCCCGGATGTAACAGACTTGTAATGTTATCCATGCTTGCCATTTGAGTTACAAAAGCAGCACAGACGAGAACAAGCTTAATTCAGGTTTGTCTGCTCTCTTACACCAAGATTACAGTTTTAGACCAGCACTCACTTCTGTAACATTAGAAAGTAATTAACGCCTTTCACTTCAGAATTTCAGTTTATCCTCTGCCTTATTCAACATATTTTAGGGTATATTGAATTATTTTTTTGGCAAAGAAAACATTATAAAATATACATGTTCAGACAACACAACAAGTACAAAAGTTAATCATTTCAAACATGGAGAAAAGCAAAATTTACTTTGATCCTTACTGGTATTTTAATTCTCGTAAATATTATGCCGTATAAAATTTATTTCATCCAGCAACCTGCATATTTCATTGTTATGCACAGACTTCACATCATATTTAAAGATGCTCATATTTTATTTTTTGATATTTTTCTGAGTATTGTTGACACATCAAATCATTGATACTCAAAGGTTACAAAAGCATTTGTAAACTCATTTTATTGTTTTAGGCTCAAGGACAATTTATTCATTCATTTTTTCAAAACTTATGTACCTGCATGAAGTTTCTATATTACCCCCAGTTCTATCAGTTTCCTTCCATATCCAAAAAACATGGAAATTTATTGCATTTGCAAATCCTCATCGGCATAGTATGAGAGTGTATGCACCTTGTAATTTTCTTGTCCAAAGTTAGTTCCTCCTTTGTACCTTTAGTTGCTGAAATAGATCCCCGCCAAGTTTCTATTGCAATAAGAATATTTCATAATATTATATTATGTATGGTATAATGATTAGAGCTCCAGCCTGTCAAGATACTATCCACTTGAGATTTCCTTACAGATCAACCCTCACTAAATAATAAATAAGCAGAGTACCTCATTGGTTTAAATAGTGTAACCCATTGACCCAAAAGACGAGTGCACATAAAGTACAAATACAAAGTTTGCTAGATAAAAGATTTAGTAGTATTTGGGCAACTTAACCTACTTGCATCTTCTAGGTCACTTGCCTCACTTGGCTTTTTTATGTTGGTAAATTTTGGACTGAAAGAAGAAGAGTATGAAAAAGGTTAGGGGTTGTGAGTGGGACGTGCAAGTAAATTCAAAAAGATGCACAAGTATGTTTCACAAAGCAGCAGCACACAGTTCTGTGCCAAGAGAGTCAGACGTAAACAGTGGCCAAAAGTTGCTAGAATTTTGCAGGAGCTAGAAGACTTTCTGTAGTAAATGCTATTATGAAAGAAAGAGAAAGAGAGAATGTTTGTGTAATTTTGCTGGTGTCAAGAGCTGCAGGACATTGTGAGTGCTCGCAATCACTGCAAATTGTTTTAGAAGAGGAGCTGCAGAGGTTTCTTGTGAAGAGGGACTTTCAAGAGTGTTGCTAGAGGTGCACAAAAGTGGCAGGCAGCTGATAAAACTTTGTTTGATATTTAGGCACGAAGAAAGCAAAGTGGTCATCTAAGTATTTTCTTGAGCTGCATGATGAGCCATGGTTCTAGGGTTGACAACAATGCTGTATGAAAAGCAGAATGTGTTGTAGTTTGCAGCAGACCTCGCTCTAGGCTTTTGTGTTTTGTTTCTGTAGGTGCCAGAGAGGAAGGACAGTCATCCTGGCTGGGATAATGGAAGGATTCATACCTGGCCAGGACAATATAATGGAAGGACCATGTGAAGGGGCATGCTGGTAGCAGTCCATTCCCCCAAATGAAAGATGGCAGTGTTCCTCATGGCTAAACCCAAACAGATCACCCACAGGGTGGCATGGGAGTTGGAGTCCAGAAATGCAGTCCTGTCATGGTCTTTGGGGACCTCCAGAGAGCACTGCCATTGGAAGACAGCTCTGGTTTCCACACAACCCAGAAGTGCTCCTGAAGATATGGGCAGGAGACTGTAAGCAGATCCTGGGTCTACTTTAAAAGAGAGGCCGCCACCTAACTTAAATGAAGTCAGAGTCAGAAGGCAGTGGGTCATGCTATCTTGGAGGAAGAAGGGGAATAGTGTGTTGGTGTAATTTTGCTGATGTCCTGACAAAAAGTGTGATTTTGTCAAATAAAAACCTTTTTTTTTGTGGTTTTGGGCGCAATAGGAACCCCTTGTGGCTATACTTCATTTGCAATGTTTTTCCTCTGTTTTGCCCAAGTTGTTTTGTTTAAGGCTAAGGTATGCAATTTTCTAATTACTGACTGTATATTCTTTGTTTCTTCTAGGTTAATTTATTTCCCTTTGCGTTTTTTCAATGACAGTATATTATTATTTTGAATTTTAAAATAAAAGGTGAGCCCTCAGCTGCTGTAGTTAGGTCTGGCTACAGTACCTGAGAGCTCTTTAAATCCCAGGGTTCCTCTGTCTAGCTGCAGTGGCTATTACCCTTGTAGTTGTGGTCTTCTGCTTTTATGATTCTAATTTCTATGTTCTCTTGTTTTTTGAACCTTTGTTTGGGAATCAATATGTACAAATGTATATTTTTGGATGTTCACAATTCAGTTGTGACATTTGTGCTACGTTTAGATCTTGTTTTGATAGTCTTTTTCCAGCCACGTTTTGTTTTGAAATGGGAATATCTGTTTTGTGGAACCAATGTCCATACGTTACTATGTACAGTAAATTAATCCGGGGGTACACAGCATGTGATGTCACTGTCATGACGGTATAAAAAACACTGATTCTCAAAAAGACTTAGTGTGTGTGTTTTCCAATTACAGTTTTTTACTTGGGAAAAAACTTGCTATGTAATTTATTTGAGTATGATTTATTGGCCTAATTTCTAGAATATGTCAATTTATTATCCATCCATCCATTTTCTAACCCGCTGAAACCGAATACAGGGTCACGGGGGTCTGCTGGAGCCAATCCCAGCCAACACAGGAACCAATCCTGGGCAGGGTGCCAACCCACCGCAGGACACACACAAACACACCCACACTAGGGCCAATTTAGAGTCGCCAATCCACCTAACCTGCATGTCTTTGGATTGTGGGAGGAAACCGGAGCGCCCGGAGGAAACCCACGCAGACACGGGAGAACATGCAAACTCCACGCAGGGAGGACCCGGGAAGCGAACCCGGGTCTCCTAACTGCGAGGCAGCAGCGCTACCACTGCGCCACCGTGCCGCCCTTCAATTTATTATAGTCTCCCTAATTACACACTTTGCTTGTTATTTTGACTATGTTTTTTGTGCCTGATCCCTTCTAAATTATATCTGCTTTTTGCCAACCCAACCAAAACTTTTGCTACTTTTCTCTGATTGTTTTGTGTGTGTGTGTGTGTGTTTTTGGTGTTCCTTTTCTGGTAAGTTTAAGGGTCTCTTGACCATCTCTTTAAAGTTCTTTCAAGTTTCCAATTTTTTGGCTTTATAATTAAAAATAGTGATTTTAGTATTTTGTATTTAGAACAATTTTTTGCATTTAAATATTAAATTTACTTTTTATGTTTCTTTTCCCTTTTTGCTTTTGAATGTTATTTTTTTAATGGACCATTTTTCTTATTTTGTGTATCTATTCTTAAACTCAAACAGACTCTTCTCTTTAATAGTTATGTCTGTGCCTTATAAGTTAAATCTGGTTTATTGCAATATGATGTTGATAAGGGAGAGAATGAACTAATATCTGGAATGTTAATGAAGCAGTAAAAGTCATATGTTGCATAGAGACTGTGACCAGTAAAGGTGCTGCCCCAGACATAATACCTTATAGAGGCTTCCTTCTGATAGTGGCACAAGCACAATACAATTCTTTAATTTCTCTCTCTTTCTTTTGCACCATACCTCCCAGACAAGCATTGTTCGTGCTCCACACATGACTCCAACTCACCTGGATGTTGTTGAATAGCTCCTATTATCTTTGACCCAGAACTACTTCCAGTGCTAGAGCATACGACTTTGGAAGCACTTCTGGGTCAAATGGAAGCCACACAAAGTAGTAACAACTAATCCCAGCAGCAGCCCCTAGTGGCCCCATGGAACCCAACAAGGCTGCCCCACATTACTGCACATCCCAGCATTATCTGTGGGTATTGGAATCCTGGCACAGGGATGTAACCCTTTAGCATATCAGGGGAGTCACTGCTCCAAAAAGACTGTCTCCCCATTTCCCTCCTTCACATTGGCCTCCTGACCAGGTAAGGAACTTCTGCAGGGACACCAGTATATTCACTCCAAGGTTGCCACCTCCTGCCAACCACCTGGCAAAGGCAGGGAATTGCCTGCTTTCTTTCTGGCCATTCAGTACAGTGGCCTCTCTACCACCATTCTGGTTGGGATATTAGCCCATGACAAAGCTACTCAGACAACAAAATAGCTATCTATCTGAGACAGATTACTTAGTAATGATGGTGCCCAATGCAATATGGCAGCACTACTAGAGGTTGGAGATGGCTGCTTATGGATGAAAAGTTCATGAGAAAGAGGAGTAATGATACTCATTTGCTGGCTGTGGGTTTGCCATCTGTTGAACTTGCTACCTAAAGCAGATGAAGATAAAGAAAAAGATAACTATGCAGTTTAATAATGTTTTACTGACTCCTTGCATAATTTGTTAGTAGAATGCAAATGGAGCAGCAGAAAAACCATTGCTCCATACACTGCGATGCTGGTGCATTTTTTTTCATATTTAATTTTACTAAATTCAAAATTCCTTTTGAAAAGTACATTTTAGTAATTTATACCTAATTATCTTAGTTTGAATGATTTTACATTTTATACGTAACATAATCACTTTGAGGCTACTAAATAAAATGTATAATTTTTTTTAATTGATAGACAAGTATTCTTATACTTGCCACAAGGGTGAATATACTATCTCCTTTCCTAGAGTCCCCTTTACATTGTGTTTTGAAAAGTAACCAGTTTGTGTTTCGCGTAGCTCATACTTTAAAATCAATACCAGAGATGCAGGATATTACCAGAACCAACAAATAACTCTTGCATTAAATAGTACTAATCAATAAAACAGAAAGCCCTGAAAATTGACAATTGAGCCAGAAAAGAAAAAAAAATGTTTAATTACTGTTAAGGCTGACAAATAAGTGGTCAGAAGTCAAGAGCTGCTGGCAGTATTTTAAAGTTGGGCCAAAAAGTACATTTCTCTCACTCCAGCAAGAAACTCCCACTGGTCATAAATCTATTCAGGGAGCATTAAAAATTAAAAGTATACACAAAATAAATCACATTTTTTGTAATAGTGATTACTATCCATTATGGACCACCAGGGGGCACACCTGCCACCCAAACACCCAACACAACACAGATACTGTACAAGTGCCGTGACATACAAGGCTTTTATTCTGTGGGAAACGTTTTCCAGTTGTTTCCCACTAGCACCAATCAGAGTCCAGCCCAGGAATACAGCTCCTCTCCTCGCCTCTTCTCTCCTCTCTCCTCTGGCTTGGCTGTTAAGGAGGTCTGGAATTGCTCCCAGGTGTGGGTGAAGCCCGAAGCAGGGCTCTGCAGCTCCCACAGTTCCAACAGCTTCCCCTGGTGGCATCCATGGAACCCAACAGAGTTGTGCTGACAAAAAGTCATTCCCATACAACCCTGTGGGAATCAGAGGTGCCATTGCAATACAGGGTGGCTGCCAAGTAGCAGGTCAGAGAAGATAGCTCCTTTCAAAAGCCATCTCCCCATGTCTTTCCTTTAAGGAGGTATCCCAGCTGAGTAAAAACAATGGCCATCTCTCACACCATTTAAAAAAGCATAAACTTGGATTTACAGAACAGATAAAACAAATTCTTCTTTCAAAAACATGACAGGCTTTCCTTATAAAATCTATTTATAAGAACTTAAAGATCACCTAGATTTTTAGTACTTTCTGAAAAAATTGTACATTTTTTAGGACACAATTAAGTCTCAACAAAAAGCAGCAGGAGTATTATTCTCCACAAACAAGTTAATTTAACAAGGAGACTTGGGTTGTTTTGAGGTTATCTATCTCTTTTGAAATTCAGGTGAGCAATTTGGTTTTTAGTGTCTGGACTTTCTTGAGTAGTCTCACAGATGTAACTTAGCTTTTTAAAGCATAAATGAGTGTCATCATCAGCGTGCAAGTCTTGGCTCTGCTGCTACATTTAGTCAACACTTCACTGCCCTCAGTCATGATAGCAACATTCACTGAATCCTATGCGGTAGCAGCATGGACAACAAGGATCTTCAAGATGTGGTTGTCTTGGTTATTCTCCTTATTAAAAATAACAGGAAGTGTAACAAATGTATGTCAATCGTATATATTAATCATAAAGTTTTTTTCTCTCATTCTATAGGCATAATTAGACTTCTGGGATTTTAATGTACAGCCTAGTAAATTATTTTGGTAACTGAATTATTTGGCTAAGCAAAATAACATTAAAGGACATACTCGACAGTCTTGGAAAATCCTCTCATTACTTTCTTCAAGGCACCTCATCAAGTATTCGATGACTGCATCTGTTCTTCTTTCAATAAAGTGGGTCTGACAAGAAATGTATAGTGTCTACACAAAGTATTTACCCCCTTGGAAGTCTTCACATTGTATTGTTATACAACATTGAACAACAGTGGATTTAATTCAAGTCCAAGGAGTCCAGATCTCAATTCAGTTTAAAGTTTGTGGCTGGCTTTGAAAAAGGCTGTTCAGTCCTGATCTCCATGCAACCTGATACAGCCTGAGCAGTTTTACAAAGAAGAACAGGGGAAAATTGCAATATCCAGAAGTGCAAAGCTGATAGAGACCTGTGTACACAGACTAAAGGCTGGCATGGCTGCCAAATACAGACAAGAAGGGGTTGAACACTTATGTGATCAGTTATTTCGTGTTTGATTATTGTAATTGAATTAGATGACTTTGAAGACAGCTGTTTTCACTTTGACATTAACGCGTGTTTTTCTGTGTGTCAATATCAAAACAAACCAAATTAAATCCTCTGCGGTATAATGTTGTATAACAAAAAATTCTGGAGACGTTAAAAGGCACTGTATTTAGAATGAATATAACACAAGAGAATTTATTTTACACATCCTACACTAAACCTTTGTTCTATTTTATTTCCAATTCAAAGTACTGATTCCCAAAAATATTTTAATATGACATTGTTTCAGATCAGAAAATATTCTTACAAACTGAAATATACATTTGCATGAGTATTAATTAATTTTAAATTTATTTTATAGCATAATGTTACCACCACCATACTTCACTATAGGTATGTAATATTTATACCACATAAATATAACATTTCAAATTTTGTTTTGAAAACAATTTCATTATTTTCAGCAAACTCCAAACATGGCTGAAATGTTTCCTTTTTGTTCCACCCACCCAGACAGGCCACAGGGCTCTTCATATGGTTGACTGGAGGCCTTTATTCCAACTGGAGCAACTGAACTTTGTCGTTTGTCGTTAATAAACCTTCTCTCAGACAGCTCCTACTAAGCTTTGCAGTGTTTTGAGTGAAAACTTTTTAGACACTGTCAGGATAATTTGATATAGCATCTACTTCAAGATAATTGAACCAACAGTCTACACTGGAGCAACCAATGGCAGTAGCATAATGTTTTGTACCCAGTGTGTTTTCCTCCTAATTTATGCATTTTTATTACTTTATATCTAACTTGTAATCTCCGTAAACTTAGACCTTCCACAACACTGATTCATTTTTTTTTTACAGAGACAGATTAAATTCATGTGAAGTTTTGAAACAAATATCACAGAATAACATTTTAGTGTCTAATACCTCTGTTATAACTGTACTATAATACTATACTCATCTTGTTACAACAAGTAAAGAACCTACCAAATGAATTAGGTCAATATATACCTTATTGAAGTATCCAAGATTAGTCAATTGATTGAGTGTTTCAGTCACTCCTCTTTTGGCTGTTTTGAGTTCAAGAAGACATGGTGTATATCCACCAAGTTTACCCATAAATGTTTTATCCAGGCAAATAGTCTTAATTCTCCTGAACTTCCTCTTAATCTATTGAATAAGTAATGGAATGTCAGCAGAACGTGATAGCATTCTCAAGGATAGCTTGCATTTCTGAATTGTTTATCCAAAACTAGAGACACCATCTTCAAAGTTATCAACATCTACTTCTTTGTATCCTCTTCAGGTAGTTTGTTTCCAATCCAAGGTAGCATCTGCAACAAGCAACAGGTTTTGTATGCATGGTCTCTTATTTATTTTATTTTTTTTTTGAGATACATGATTTAATGGAAAAGCGTGTGGGTGGTTTGTTATGCCACTCTATTTATAGACACTGTCTGAAGGAACGCTTTACCATGTCAGAAATAAAGCTCATCTTGATCAGTGGCAATTTCAAAGGCATCAGCCCTTTAAAAAATCACACATAATGTTTAGGGTGGTGAGGGGGTGGAAACTTCAGGTGGCATAAAACCAGCTCAGCCATTCAGAGATAACACACTGCCTTTTTACTCAGAAACAATGGATTTAGTCAGTACAAAACACACCACTTTAATGTGCAGACAGACATGTCTTTTTCTAAGAGAAATTATTGCTGTTTTTACTTCATGGTCCTGAATCTGTGAGTGCACTCCAATAAAAAAAAAAGTGTGGCTCCATAAAGCTTTTAAAAACCTCACCAATTAAATGAACTACAAGAATTTGAGCAGCCATTTTACCCAAACCTATCAGAAAAAAACCCTCATTTTCCAAACTCTTTAAATGTGTAAGGAGAGGCTCTAACATGTTTTATATTATCTGTAGCAGTAGGGGGCGCTATCACTCCCTTGAACCCTCAGGTACCACGCCAAACACCAGGTAAAAGTGCCACAATAATTATTTTTATTATTATAATAAAGTGCACCTAGCACTCTCCACTCTACACTACTCATAAATAACACAATACAATAACAATAACCAATCCTCTGACTCCCAGATGCGTTGGCCTCCTACCACCCAGCTCAGCTCGCCGTCTGGGAGCTCCCATACTCCTTTTATAGTTCCTGACCCGGAAGTGCTTCTCATCCTTCAGTCCATAATTCCTTATCACTTCCGGGTCAGATAAAAATCCTTTTTTCTCACCCTGGAAATTACATTATTCCTTCCGGTCATATGACTTGGAAGTACTTCCGGGGCATAGGGCAAATAACACTCCCCAAGCCTCCCTACAGCGGCTCCTGGTGGCCCCCATGGTATCCAGCAGGGCTGTCCATAAAAACTACAACGTCCATGAGATTCCTATGGAATTTGGAGACCTTCCATGCGGCTGTGAGGGCTCCCTCTGGCGGCCTGGGTGTATTGGCCGGAATACAAAGCTGGCCATGGACCACATATCTTATATTATTTGCCTTACAAAGAATGGCTGGATAAACAGGCATTGAAACAGATTGCAGTGTAACTGGTTTGTCTGCCAGCATCCAGTAAACTGCAATGATTTTATGTTACCTTGCAAGGTGTCCTCAGAGAGTTGCATACTTCAAAATTGACAGCATCGAGTATAAGTGAAAATTTTAAATAATCTCCAGATAAAAATGTATTTTCTTTTGGTTATGAGCTATTGTGAAAGCATTTGTATCCATGTGTGGAACATCTCTTTAGTGTGTGTGTGGTGTGACAATAGCTACAAAATTGGTACCGTATATACTGAAATGTTGTTTTCTCCCTGTTATTAAGTACTGTATGTACTTAACTAGTTCAGTGAGGAAAAAATGCTTCTTCAGTAAGCTATTTCTCTTACAATGTATGCTGAAAGCTCCATCTACCCACTAAAGCTGAACTTTCAAATATTTTTTACCAGTTCCATTGATGATCATCAATACAGAAGTCATACTTTCTCAAAGTGCTCACTATAATTTCTTTCATAACTGGACTAGATGTTGAGAATGTAATGAAATGAAACTCCTCTCAAATTTTATCTATGCACGTGTTAGGCACACTGAAAATGTTTTCCCGCTTAAGGAAGAAGCAAACACAGTCAATCAATAATTGTACTGTTTATGTCCTCATCATCAAACACCAACTGAGCACAGTTCTCACGGACAACCAAGTTACTTTCTTCAGATATCTGGTTGGAATAACAGAAGTATTAAAATTATGTTTCTTACTTGTATAGCGGAAAATGTTGTTTACTGTATTTGTGCTATAGTTACTTTTTAAAAAATAGCTGTTTTTCAGATTACTTTTTTAGTTCTTTTTTACTCAGGTTTGATTTATTTGTTCATGTTAAAATTGTTGCTTTCGTTAATTATTTGCATCACTCAATATTTTTGTTAGTTTTGTATATAAAGCTATTTTTATGTGTACTGGCCTCACTGAATCTCCTGTTCAATTATCCAGCAAGCTAAACACCTTCATGCAATAATTCCCGGAATCACGAAGCGATGTTGAGAATGTTCAATTACAAAAATGGTGTGAAACTGTAAATATAAATACAAACAAACACTAATAAGTACTTGTATAAGTAACATAAAGTAAATACAGCAGCATTTATAACTAAGAGTTAAACAGCTGAAAGCTTAGTGAATTTACGGATGAAATATAACATTTGCTTTGACATTCCCTAACCAAAGTTACTTAAACAAAAGTTATAAAACTAGAAAAAAAAAGAGATAACTTACAGGTGTGAAGGACAGCCAGGTCCCATGCCCGGCAGGGACGCCCCTGCTACTTATGTTCCGGGGGAGCCGCCATGGGCAGTCCAATACCTCCCCCGGGACGCTTGGTGGCAGACTCCCTGGCTGACAGTGACTCCCCAGCCGCCCGCAGGGCTCCATGGGAGATGGAGTCCTCCACAGCTTGGTTGGGGCCCGGCGTGGCCGCTAGGGGGAGCTGCCTGCTTCCCACAGCCCGGCTGGACAAGCTTTCAGCCCCACCCGGAAGTGCAATTTTGACCAGGTGGTTAATCACCTGGAACGCTTCCGGGTAGGCTATAAAAGGGCCCAGCCACCACCACTCAGTGAGCCAGAGTTGGGAGGAAGAAGGAGACGAAGCTTGTCTGGGAGGAGTGGTGGAGCAAGGTGGAGAATTGTGGTTTGCTGTGAGTTTGTGCTTTGGGACTGTGTTTGGGCTGTGTGGCACGGGGAAGACGTGTCACACAGCTGAAGAAAAAATAAAGCCTGTGTGTTTTTGTACACGTGCCTCTGCGTGGTCTGTGCCAGGTCGGGCACTATATAGTGCCTTTCACACAGGGAATGCCTTCACAAGGGCTAACTAAGCAGGATGGCGAAGGATTGCTTGGTAATAAACACACCAGACTTATTGTTACTGCACTCACTACTCACTTCCTACTTCCTACTTCCTACTTCCTGTCACATTGGCTTCCTGCATCCTGCAGCAGCAGCAGCAGCAGTAGTATTAGGAATTTTAAGTTAGGGTTACAAAACTTTGCTAAACAATTGGAATCAGAACACAATGTATCCACGTCTGTGTCATCATGTTCCTTCGTGTTCCATGTGTAATGTGGTTCTTCAAGATGCAGGGCCACCTGTCAATCACCGTCAAGGGGACTGCCTTCTGCCCCATGAAGGCTGAGGGAGCACACCGTCCCTTGTGGTTCATTGAATGCGCTGGTGTTGGTGAGTTTCTCTTCTGATTATTATATTTTAGTTGAATTATTGGATTTTATTGACTTCTGTGTTCTATTTTAGACTTCTTTTCTGGATTTGTGTATTTGGGATTCATTTGCCTTGGTTTGTCTTTTTTGTTTAAGTCAACTCCTTCTATGCCCTTTGTGATCTTTGCAGCTTCTTGTGTCGCACAGTGTTTTTGAAAATGCATCTTTTATTTTATACAGATTCTTCAGCTGCCCATTATGGTTTACAAGCTTAAGGTTGATGGATCTTTTCACTTGTGGGGCTTTTTCCCTAGGCTTTTGTGACACAGTACTTAAGAACTCTCTAGTTCATGACACCTTCAACATGGTGTAAAATACCACTTCCCTGAGTGAAAACCTGCATAATTTTCAGACTAGACATGTAAAGTACAGGACCTGTTATGACTCTTACTGCGAGTGATACATAGCCAAACGTGACTGAAGGACACTTCAAGTCTTAAAAGTACCAATCAGAATAGAGACTAGGGACTAGGGAATCCATTCCTGGACGGATTTATGCTTTCAATATATATATTGCATAGTTTTACTGTCAAATAATGCAAAGAGTACGCGACACGTGTTTCATCCTTTACATTGCGCCACAGCGTGTGCTTCGTTTATTTGACAGCATGTAGATCTGGATAATTACATTCATGGCATTCGCAGTCTGAATCACAATCTGATTGTATGGGTGGTTACCTACCAGGTAACGTTTGTGTCGGCAAACATCCGCCACGCTGCCCTTTTCAGTTGCGAGAAGCAGATCATAGAATGTTGCAAAGTTTTACTGTCAAATAATGCAGAGAATACGCGACACGTGTTTCGCCCTAATTCTGGGTTCTTCAGGCTTACACACTCACTGCACACTCACTGCACGTCAACGTCAAAGGTAAAGCCACAGCGTGTGGTTCGTTTATTTGACAGCATGTAGATTGGGGCAATTACATTCATGGCATTCGTAGTCTGAATCACAATCTGATTGTATGGGCGCATGTGGGATGACCAGTGTGTTAGAAGGAAAGAGAGCTCAGACTGGCCGCTCTGTATGTCAATCAAGTGGCAAATGCCATAGGGAGGATATATGATAGACTTACCTTTAAAAAAAAAACTTTTATTTTTTTTTAATGCAACGCGATCTACCTGATCAGATACTGATACACTTGTTCTAAACAACACCCGCGCTTGCGTTGCTCTGAAACACCGCCATTTCAGCTTTTACTGATGCATCCAGTTTCTCGTCATCATTCTGTGATCGTAAGTTTCCTGGTACAAACAATGCGGATGCAACAGACTGATGCATTGCAATTTCAAGTTGCTGTTCAAAGCTGTTGTCTGAAAGACGTCAATGAAGTCTGCCCTGTGCCGGCATTCGTGAGCTGCCGAGTGCAGACCCTTCCCAGTCCACTGTGCTGACTGAATCAATCTGCAAAACACTACACCGTGGGCCAAAAAAACATGCCACTTAATTATTTTCAACTATAACTCTGTTATTTCTTGATCGATTTTTACACTTTTACATGCTATATATGTGAGCTTGGCTGTTCCCGGTTTCCCAGGAATTACAGCAGTTTAATGTCCGGGAATCCCGGGCTCCCGGTAATGGATTCCCTACTAGGGACTTAATGGCTTTGACTACAGCATCCATATTTAACCTATAATGCTTTAACTGATGTTGTAAGTTTTGTACAGCCAATTAATTTATAAAATCAAAGTGCGCCATCACCAGCTGCTGTCAGTTCAGATAAACATCTCAAGAAACTATTCCATTCCATATCTCATGTCAATTATTTGATCCTCTTTGAGAATAAATGCACACCATTATGATTATCTACATCTTTATTATCTATGTCTTTTCCATCCCTGTGGGCTGTCGCTCTGTTTAGTGTGTGTTGTGTCAGTGTACTGACAATGAAAGTTTTTAATGGGGAAACTAGGAGATGTGCCAAAACCAGAAAAGGGTCAAAACTGGAAGATCAAAAAAGTCAAAAACAACCAAAGATCAGAACCAAAAGAATGTTTCAAATAGCAAAGATTTATTTTTAGCTTTGGAATCTGCAGTTCAGATAGTGAAGTGAAATTTTGGTCAACTTTACAACCCATCATGTTGATTGAACAGATCACAATCTCTGAGAACCTGTCCCAGAAAACGTGGGATGAAGATTATACAAAATAGAAACAGCCATAATGAACCAAAATCGTGGCCAAAATGTTACAAAAAAGAATGAAACTTGCAAGGGAATTGACTAGTCCAAAAATAAATGTCAGAATTGAAATATTTGATCTAAAAAAAAACAAATCAAATGTGCGATCGACCCAATCAGAGGAAACAAAAAAGTAAAACATATTATCAAAAGTAATGTCACAACAGCATGAAACTTTTAAATCCCTGCATTATTTTCTGATATGCAACTCTTCATTTCAGTTGTTCATATTACTTATTTCTCTTTTCTAGACTTCACCATCACATAACAAACTTGACTGCTCCCCAATCTTTCCAACTTGCAAGTTTCACTAACAGTTTCCTTTGTATCAGCAACAATATGAAGCACTAGCTTTAGAAAAATGTGCTACATTGTCTGCTAAAAAAATCAATTTAAAGAAGTGATGTTACTGGCCCAGCACATTACAGTGTAGAATATTGCATGGGCCATCACAAAATTATAGAATATGTGAAGGATATAACTACCCATATTATAGGAATGCAGTTCCCTAAGAAAGAGAAGTTGTAAATGTAGTCTCCTAGGAACCAAGATGAGTTGCAAAATGCTGTAAGCTGTATAGTACTGTATAAAGACCTTCTTTATAGACTTACCTGAAGTGAAGCAGACCAAGATCATGAAGCAAACTATGCTACCTTAATGAAAGAGAAAAGTCAAAAAAAGCAAGAAGCTTTGCAGTCAGAGTTCACGAGAAGCCACCAACAACTATACAGACAAACCCCAGTGAAGCATTCCAGGAAATGCATTTGGCTGAAAAGAAGAAATTAATATGCTGTAGCTGATGGAAGGCAAAGCTGCTGCACAAACACTGGAAGACAGTGTATTTAATCAATGAGGCAAGACGCTGATGGCTTGGTTAAAGAACAATAACTTTTTATTTTTCAACTACTTCCGCACAGCACACGGCATAATGGGATTTGCAGTTCCTACCATTACATCTGCAGAGTGGACTGGAATGCAAGCTGGGCTCTGCTTTGATCCTTGTCCCTTTTCTCTAAGTTTTTAATTGTTTGTACTGTGCGTTCAGTTTCTGCATTTACTTGAGGATAACAAGGGCTGACATGTGAGAATCTACACACATCTGCAAATATTTTGAAGGCTTCTGATGAGAACTGTGGCACATTGTCAGAGACCATAGTCTCAGGAGCCTCATGGCTGGCAAGTGCTTGTGTAAGAGCTTGTATTGTAGAATCAGTCGATTTGGACCTAAGTTCAGCCACCTCAATATATCTTGAGAAGTAATCAACAATAAATATATATGTCTTTAACCACTCAAACAGATCCAACCACACCTTTTGCCATAGGCATTCTGGGACATTGGTGGGCGCTAGCAGTTCTTTATAGTGAGATCTGTGTTTAAGACAGATCTCACATCTATCTATCTATCTATCTATCTATCTATCTATCTATCTATCTATCTATCTATCTATCTATCTATCTATCTATCTATCTATCTACAAGGAAGTAGCCGGCGACCAAACTGACTAGCAGGTTCCAGCTGTGCATTTTGAAATTCCCTGGTGTCCTTCGTGTACTTTTTGTACTATTTCAGCTCTTAAAGATGGTGATATCACAAGTGTTTCTTCTTTCATTAGACAATGTCTAGGGATGTAAAGATGTGCTCTTATCTACCAGTATAGCTTAATCTCTGGGTTGAGTTTGTGTTTTTCTGGTCATTCTGTGTGGCAGTACTTCATCACTTTTTTGCATATTTCCTCTTCTTGTTGTGCCTTTCCGATTTCAAGACACAATGCAATCAACAAAAACTCAGGCATCTTTTTCTAACTGTAAATCTGCTGCAGTGGGTGAATTCCTCATTGGAGTCCTGGAAAAGGTATCTGCTGTAATAAGACTTTTCCCAGGAACATGAATAATGTTAAAGGAAAATCTTACAGTCAAATCTTAACAGTCATAGTCAAAATCTTAAAATCCATGGTGGTAAATGATCTTAATGTCTGTTACTCAAAAGAGGTACCAAAGGCTTGTGGTCTGTCATTAATGTGAAACGTTGACCCAGAAGGTAGGATGCAAGTCTTTCACAGGCCCATTTAATAGCTATAGCCTCTTTCTCAATTTGCACACAGTGCCACTCTGCATCTGTTAATCCTCTTGAAATATATGTCACTGGTTGCCATGAACCATCAGTCTGCTTCTGAGTGAATACAGCTCCAATAGGCTGATGCATCTGAGGCAGCTCTAGTCTCCGCTGTATTGGAGTACCATGCCAAAACTCTCAGAGAGCTTAGTTCTCCATTTAGTTTCTGAAAAGCTCCAGTTTGAGGCTTAATAATTCTTTCAATGGCATGGTGATTGTAGCCTTTTGAGGTAGAAACTTACCAAGATAGTTAGCTATTCCTATGAGACAGCAAACATCCTCTGTGCTTGTTGCTTCTGGCATCTGCTGCATTACCTTTTCCTTATCAGGGTCAGATTCAATGCCTTTTGCAGAGACCTTATGCGTCACAAACATAAGGCATTCTTTTGCAAACTCACATTTCTCATTAAGGATTAGACCTTAATTTTGCATTTTCTGCAGAACACAAGGGATTGTGATCAGTCCCTCTCTTTTCTATTTCTGCCAAACACAATAATATCATGTGCATGACAGAGCACTCCATCAAAGTCTTCAGAGATCTGGGACATCCTCTTCTGAAAATGCTTCAGAGCTGATGAAATTCTAAAGGAGAGTCAATTGAACTGGTATCTCCCAAAAGGAGTGATACATGTTTTAAGGTGCAGTGACTCTAGTGTAAGTGGATTTTGTCAAAATCCAGACCAGGTATCCATTTTTGTCAACACTTTTTCATCTGTCATCATTGCCAGAGTTTGGTTTACTGCTGTTAGGTTGTGGCACTCTCTTCTCACAGCTGCATTCAGAAGTGTGAGGTCAACACAAATTCTGATGTTACCCGTCATAGGCTTTGGGATGACAACCATACCTAAACAAGATTCTGTTGTCTCAGTCACTTTTGAGATTACCCCCATATTTTCTATTCTGTCCAGCTCTGTATGCACTTTGTCTATGAGAGGCAAAAGGACCCGATGGGGTGTTGAAAGGGAACAGGGTTTGGCTCCCAGTTGAAGTTCAGTTTGATATGGCTCTTTTAATTGGCCTAGTTCCTGAAAAACTGCTGGATATATCACTCTAAAATCATTTTCTTTGTGTCCTACTTTATCTCTCTGCAGACCAGGTTTAAAGCATCTATAGCTGGTCTGCCTAGAAGTGGTTGTACCAATTCTATTACCAGAAAAATGCTTTGTGAGGTACCACCTAGTTTTGTTGCTATTTCATTTTTAAAGCAACCTTCCACCTTAAGTGGGCATTTGCCTGGTCCACGCAAAGTCTTCTGTGCTTTCTTCAGTTTGCCATCTCTCTCTAGTTTGTATAACCAAATAGGTATGGATGTAACGTTTGCACCTGTATCATGTTTAAAGGGGACATTGTCCCATTTAAGTGGACTGCCTCCATCCAGGCCTCTTATGTCGCAATCCATTGCTTCAAGAAAGAGAGAATCCTGAGTGTCTATGTCATATTGGGCTTTGATGAATGTATGTACTGCTTCACATGTGTGAAAAGCTACAGCATAATTTTGTTTCATGGCACTTTCTGCACTCAACCTCTCTAGCCGGGCAATCCTTCTATGAGTGTTTTCGTCCACCACCACACTGATCACACTCCCTGTCTGCCTATTTGTCTGATTTTTGTCCATTATGCAACTTTTGGCCTATCAATTTTTTCTCCTTTTCATCTTTGTTTTGATAGCATCCACATTTGATGTGTTATCACCATCTGTATTGCTATTTAGTATTTTCTGCTGTTTCTCCACACTTTCACTTTGCCTTACTTTTTGTATAGCTTTTGCTCATTTTAGCTCAGAGTCCATTTGTAGTTGTTCTGGCAGTCTCCTGTCTCTAATTCCCACTACAGTTCTGTCCCTTATGAGTTCCTCTTTTAGTACTCCAAAGCTGCGGTGTTCTGTCAGTTTGTGTACAGCTGTGATGAATGACTTTACACTCTTTCCTTCTTGCTGACATCTTATATTAAACTGTGCTCTCTGAAAAATGCCTTATGTTTTCCTATGAAGTGCTGTTTAAATGCTGTCTTAACAGCTTCATATATATTATCTACATCAGTAAATGGTAAAACTGCTAAGATGTCATTAGCTGCATTCCCATAGCATATAAGAGTGAGTTTACCTGGTATTCCTCTTGTTTTGTATTCAGCACAGATGCTACGTGAATCCTTTCAAGTCTTCTTATTCATCTTGGCCATTCGGATGGATTGACGATGGATTGGGAAAGTCAACTGGCTCTGGATGCAATATTTACACAGCAGTCATTGCTATCTTCTTTTTTCCTCTTCGTTTTATGTCCCACAACAAAAAGAAACACAAGACATTTTTTCATCTATAGATCCTCTGTACACACATGCTTTTTTGGTTTGTTTTTGCATATTTATTGTTGCTGACTTTTACAGCTGATTGGTGTTTAAACTTTGCGCTGACTGAACTGCAAAGAACACTCTTAAGTAAGGCTGGGTATGGGCACTAATGTCCTAATTTGATTTGATTCCAATTTACAATGCGCGATTCAATATTAATATCTTGACTGAATTAGCATGCACTGATACAGTTGAGATTGAAGGTTTGTGAACCCTTTAGAATTTTCTATATTTCTGCATAAATATGACCTAAAACATCATCAGATTTTCACTCAAGTCCTAAAAGTAGATAAAGAGAAACCAGTTAAACAAATGAGACAAAAAGATTATACTTGGTCATTTATTTATTGAGGAAAATGATCAAATATTACATATTTGTGAGTGGCAAAAGTATGTGAACCTCTAGGATTAGCAGTTAGTTTGAAGGTGAAATTAGAGTTTGGACTCCACCAATCCACCGTCAGACAGATTGTGTACAAATGGAGGTAATTCAAGACCATTGTTACCCTCCCCAGGAGTGGTCGACCAACAAAAGATCACTCCGAGAGCAAGGCGTGTAATAGTCAGCGAGGTCACAAAGGACCCCAGAGTAACTTCTAAGCAACTAAAGGCCTCTCTCACATTGGCTAATGTTCATGTTCACGATTCCACCATCAGGAGAACACTGAACAACAATGGTGTACATGGCAGGGTTGCAAGGAGAAAGCCACTGCTCTCCAAAAAAAACATTGCTGCTCATCTGCAGTTTGCAAAAGATCACGTGGACAAACCAGAAGTCTATTGGAAGAATGTTTTGTGGACAGATGAGACCAAAAAAACTTTTTGGTTTAAATGAAAAGCGTTATGTTTGGAGAAAGGAAAACACTGTATTCCAGCATAAGAACTTTATCCCATCTGTGAAACATGGTAGTGGTAGTATAATGGTTTGGGCCAGTTTTGCTGCATCTGGGCCAGGACGGCTTGCCTTCATTGATGGAACAATGAATTCTGAATTATATCAGAGAATTCTAAAAGAAAATGTCAGAACTTCTGTCCATGAACTGAATCTTAAGAGAAGGTGGGTCATGCAGCAAGACACTAACCCTAAGAACACAAGTCGTTCTACCAAAGAATGGTTAAAGAAGAATAAAGTTAATGTTTTGGAATGGCCAAGTTAAAGTCCTGACCTTAATCCAATCGAAATGTTGTGGAAGGACCTGAAGCATGTAGTTAATGTGAGGAAACCCACCAACATCCCAGAGTTGAAGCTGTTCTGTACGGAAGAATGGGCTAAAATTCCTCCAAGCCAGTGTGCAGGAATGATCAAAAGTTACCAGAAACAATTAGTTGCAGTTATTGCTGCAAAGGGTCGGGGGTCACACCAGATACTGAAAGCAAAGGTTCACTTACTTTTGCCATCAGTACCGCCGCTCCCTATACGCAGAGTATGCAGTCTGCGTAGGGCACCAACTCCCAGGGGGGCACCATCCCAGCTGCTCAAAAAATCATTTTATATATTATAATAATAAATTAATATTAATAATATACATATACAAATAAACAAAAATATAAACGTATGACGCGTGCGCCCTCATGTATTTACTTTTATTTGAATAAAGTTCTTTTTTGGCCCCTATAGTAGGTGTTTTTTAATTATTTTATTTTTACTTCCATAATATTTGGGGGAGGGGGCACAAAAGTAAATTTCTGCTTAGGGCACCCATTTGGCCTGCAGCGGCCCTGTTTGCCACTCACAAATATGTAATATTCGATCATTTTTCTTAATAAATAATAGACTAAGTATAATATTTTTGTCTCATTTGTTTAACTAATTTCTCTTTATCTACTTTTAGGACTTGAGTGAAAATCTGATGATGTTTTAGGTCATATTTATGCAGAAATATAGAAAATTCTAAACTGTATATTTAAGTGGTGGCTTTACTTAACAATGCACAATGAACATTAATATAATGTGACAAATTTCAGTAACACTTTATTTGAAGGGTGTCTTCATAACATAGGCATAAGCATGGAATGACATTTAAGAAGAAATATTTGACTAGAAATGAACAGTTAACATCAGTATTTAGGAGATAATGATACATCATTGCTCTTAAAAAAAAAAAACTTTTTCACAACACTGCACTCATTCAAAATTCATCATAATTGAACTAACATATGTATCTCCACTCCAGAGTCTACACATATTATGGGGGCTCCTTGTTTTAATACATTTAATTTAATGTTTCATATTATTATAAAATAATCAAGTATTGCTTCTTAAATAATAAATGTTATTCAATAACCTACTCATGTGTTATGAATCTCCATGTTGACACCCTTAAACTAAACTTTTAGCCAAATTTATTTCCCTATTGGACATTTAAAATAATCTTGAATTAGTGGAAATTAAAGATACAGTGCAAAGACTTGTGTCTTTCTATAATTCAACAAGTTACACATACCTTCAGTTGCTCACGTGTAGCAGTCATATTAATCAGCCTTGAAAATGTGTCTTCACAGATCCTCCTCAGACAAAAAGGAAGTGTTTTAAAATGAGAATCTAGTGCTGATGCTTCTTGACTGTGGCACTGGATGAATGGAACATAAAATGAAAAGAACTGGCCATCATGACTTAAAAATCTGCTGATACTATCTATGCTGTACAGCTTATGGTAAAACTTCACGCCAGCTCACCTGCTTTGTCCATATGCTCACTTTGGTATCATAGGCTGCTCTCAAAATTTCCCACTTGCTTGGCCAGGTGAGGCTCATTGCAAGCTCTTCCCCTGTAGCAGTACAGTTAGCCATGTGCTTAAAGAGAAGCAATGTTTATTGTCTTGCAAACGCACAAACTTGTCACTGATATGGTCATGCAATGGAGCAGCGCATTGGAAATGTTAGAAAGGTATTTGGAACAACAGTGAGTTATCTCAGCAGCTCTGCATACTGTATAAGCAGCGAGGCTGCTCTTGGTGTGACGTGTGGTGTTTCTAATTTAGTGACATGTGATTTGTCATGTAGGAATCTGCTGCCCGAGATGTTCAGCTGTTGCAAAAATAATGAGGAAATAGCAAAAATGTAGAGGATGTCAAGCACTAAGACCAAAGTCACTCCTGAAGTACAATGGATTGAACGTCTCTCAAGACAAGTGGAAAAAAGAGAATTGTTGGAACCAGAGCAGAGGTTCTCAAAGACAAAGAGCAGATGACAGCAAGCTGCAGATCACAGTGCCAGTGTCCTAAGGAATGAAAGACAAGTGTATATTAATAATATTGTTAAATCTGTCAGCAGCAGATAATAGCCATGCTCAACCTGCAGTACTAGCCCAGAGCTAATCGGAATGCACCTCACCCCTGAAGTTTGGAATGGCAAAGGAAATTATAGGTCATCAGGACTCTAAAAACTACATAACATAAGTTATATCATCTCCTATAAAACTCACACCAACATGTAATTAAATATTGCAATAATTAAAGTATATTGGGATATGTAAAGTATACAGCTTGATATGTAAATTATACGGCTTGGAGATTAGGGCCATAGTGATGATGGAGTTTAAATGAATTGGCAAATTAGCTCTAGTGTTTGTTTGACGTGTTTGTGTGGTCTCCCTGCAATGGACTGGCAGCCTGCCTAGGGTTTGTGCATTACACCAATCCCAGTGACCCAGGTCTAGATTAAACGGGGTCACTGCTGGTGCCCCAACTTCTTTGTTATCTTGCTTGCTTTGTTACAGTATCTTAATTATAAATAGTAACTAAAGAAGTAAAGTATTGCTTTTTTTGTTTAACCATTAAACCCCATTTATATTTTGGAGTGTCCACATAACGGCATGGGTCTATAAATGCCTACCTGATGTAAATTTTGCCAGCATTTCTGTCACATAGACATGCGATTTTGTGAGCATGTGTCTCCAGATTTTTGTATCTGTGCAGAGGGTGTGCATCCTTTGTCTATTGCCGCAAAGTATAAATGTTCCTTTCCTGTATAACACAGATTAGTACTACTTTTTATTTTTATTACTACTTATTATTTTACTGACACCTTTATCTAAGGAGACATACAACATTTCAGATGCAACTAGTTACATTTCTTTTTTTTTCCAGTCGGAGCACAGAGAGATGAAGTGACTTGCTCGTGGTCACACACTCGGTAGCAGGATTTGAATCCACCACCTCAGAGTTTGAAGTCCCCAGTCCAAAGCCTTAACTATGACCTCACGCTGCCTGCCTATACTACAGTACATGTGTGACATACAGTTATAGCTTTTACTAGGTCTTTAATTAGAAATTAAAATACTGTGTTAAACATAAAATTTTATAATTCTGCTTGGCAATGGTGCATTAGGATTAGGGTTAGGGTTGTGCCATCTTGCAGGTTACATACTAGATGACTTCTTGAACAGCTCCACCTCGTGAAAAAAAATTCAGAAAAACTTAGCTACTTTTTTTGCTAGAGAACCAGACAACCAAAAAATGAACTTAAAATAACAAACTCTCCTTCATAGTTTATTTGTCACATCTGTGTTTTCTCCTTTGTTTGCATAAAAAAGATCATTTTTCTATACAAAAATTGTGTTTGTTCATAAAATTCTAATGAAATAAAAGTAGCTCAATTTCCTTGATGTAAGTCTAAAGGCCAGATAAAGGTAAAACAAGAAGGAGCTTTTTGTATTCCTGTGCTTGGAAATTTTTGATGGCCAAACTTGCTTAGCCGGCTTGGTTTCCCTCTGCATTTTGACCAGGGACTTTACACAGCTTTCTTTTTCATAATACCAAGTCACTCAGTTCAATGTAATCATTCATGCATTCATTCATTCTATATTTTATAAAGCTTTTAAACGCTATTACTTTATTATAAGAGTAAATGAAGATTTTTAAGCACATATAGTGTATAACAAATACTTTATAATGAAATTAATTTGGTGTTAAGTATTTTATTTTTATTATTGTATTACACTTGATCATTTCTACCTCTGTAGATTAAAAGAACTAGAACACAAATTGCTTTAATGAAAGCTAAAATAAAAGACATTACACAAGAATTTAAACTGCTCTTTCATCAATTTTCAATAAAGACAAATACAATGGTGATACAGGGTACAGTGCTACTGCCTCACAATATTCAACATTTCATTAAGGGTGATTTCCATGTGTTATTAAATGTTTCTCTCTGTTCACCTAAACCAATCCAGGATACTCCATTATCCTCCCACATCTATCAGTTCAATTGGCATATCCAAATTTATCAGCTGTGACTGAACTGATGTTTTATTGTGAGTTGTCCACTATGGACAGGTATCATATTCTGAACCTGCTCCTGTCTTGCACCATGACTATTGAGAAGCCTACTCCACAAATTCCTAATTTGGTTTAACCAGTGTGGTAAGCGTCCCGGACACAGACTGGCAGACATCGTTATAATCACCCAACACACGCTTTATTTACAAATATTTACAGTAAAGCACACAACCCCAAAACTCCGCCAAAGTCCAGGCCTTTCCAAATGCCTCTTCACCGCCTCCACTCCTCTTCACCAAGCTCTGTCCTTCTCCTCTCCCGACTCCAGCCAACGAATGGAGGGAGACAGCCCCTTTTATACACACCCGAATGTGCTCCAGGTGCCTCCCGATTAGCTTTCGCCGGCATTCCTCAGTGTGGTGGAAGTACCAGCTGCGCACCCGGAAGCACTTCAGGTGTCCTTGGTCGTCTTCCCCCCAGCACTTCCGGGTGGGGCAGAAGTGCTGAGGACCAGCCCTCTCCAGGCATTGGGGTGCCCCCTGGCGGTGAACATATGCCCCTATACGGTTGAGCTTCTATACTCTGTTCCTGTGGTCCCCAAAGCCACCAGGGCGGTAGCTCCCTCGAGGTCTGGATGAGGCGCAATCCCTCCTCCGGTCTTTCCGGGCATCCCAGATGGGTGCCACCCCCAGCCACTTGCCACACCAGGCACATAAATGTATGTCCAGGGTTTGTTCCTGCCTTGTGGTCTATGATAGCTGGAACAGGCTCCAGCAGACCCCTGCAAACCTTGTTCAGGACAAAGTGGGTTAGAAAATGGCTGAATGACATACAGTAAATGTATGTATAGAATGTAAATCTATTCTTAAACTTTTCTCTCTCTCAATAAAACAGCATTCATAAAAAAAGCATAAAGTGTTATAACCAAAATTTGAAGAGTATAGGGAAGCAATTGATTAGGCAAAAATTGTATATTGTATATTTCTAAATGTTGCAAATAAATTTATTTCTTAATGTAGACCCTGGGTTTTTTCTTGTTTCTTGTACATTTACTTAAAGGAATACTCCACCTAAAATATGTTTTTATATGTTACTTACCCCATTAAGTGGTGATGGTGGAGAAACAATTTCATGTTTTCAAGGAGATTGGAGAGAAAAAAATGTCTGACATAATACAAGCCAACAGTGATGAATGCTGTACAATGGCAAATGATGTTAAAATAGCAAAAAGAAAAAACTCACATTACACATAGTGTTTAATCCACATGTCCATTATCCACTAATATGCTCAAAAAGCACAAAGTGTGTCTTTTTTTTGCAAAAAAAAAGTTGAAAATATTCTTTTTGCTAAAAAATACAAACTGGATTCCAAAAAAGTTGGGACACTATACAAATCGTGAATAAAAACTGAATGCAATGATGTGGAGGTGCCAACTTCTAATATTTAATTCAGAATAGAACATAAATCACGGAACAAAAGTTTAAACTGAGAAAATGTATCATTTTAAGGGAAAAATATGTTGATTCAGAATTTCATGGTGTCAACAAATCCCAAAAAAGTTGGGACAAGGCCATTTTCACCACTGTGTGGCATCTCCCCTTATTCTTACAACACTCAACAGACGTCTGGGGACCAAGGAGACCAGTTTCTCAAGTTTAGAAATAGGAATGCTCTCCCATTCTTGTCTAATACAGGCCTCTAACTGTTCAATCGTCTTGGGCCTTCTTTGTCGCACCTTCCTCTTTATGATGCGCCAAATGTTCTCTATAGGTGAAAGATCTGGACTGCAGACTGGCCATTTCAGTACCCGGATCCTTCTCCTACGCAGCCATGATGTTTTGATTGATGCAGAATGTGGTCTGGCATTATCTTGTTAAAAAATGCAGGGTCTTCCCTGAAAGAGATGACGTCTGGATGAGAGCATATGTTGTTCTAGAACCTGAATATATTTTTCTGCATTGATGGTGCCTTTCCAGACATGCAAGCTGCCCATGCCACACGCACTCATGCAACCCCATACCATCAGAGATGCAGGCTTCTGAACTGAGCATTGATAACAACTTGGGTTGTCCTTGTCCTCTTTGGTCTGGATGACATGGCGTCCCAGATTTCTAAAAAGAACTTCGAATCGTGACTTGTCTGACCACAGAACAGTCTTCTATTTTGCCACACTCCATTTTAAATGATCCCTGGCCCAGTGAAAACGCCTGAGCTTGTGGATCTTGCTTAGAAATGGCTTCTTCTTTGCACTGTAGAGTTTCAGCTGGCAACGGCGGATGGCACGGTGGATTGTGTTCACTGACAATGGTTTCTGGAAGTATTCCTAAGCCCATTCTGTGATTTCCTTTACAGTAGCATTCCTGTTTGTGGTGCAGTGTCGTTTAAGGGCCCGGAGATCACGGGCATCCAGTATGGTTTTACGGCCTTGACCCTTACGCACAGAGATTGTTCCAGATTCTCTGAATCTTCGGATGATGTTATGCACAGTTGATGATGATAGATGCAAAGTCTTTGCAATTTTTCGCTGGGTAACACCTTTCTGATATTGCTCCACTATCTTTCTGCGCAACATTGTGGGAATTGGTGATCCTCTACCCATCTTGGCTTCTGAGAGACACTGCCACTCTGAGAAGCTCTTTTTATACCCAATCATGTTGCCAATTGACCTAATTAGTGTTTGGTCTTCCAGCTCTTCGTTATGCTCAAATTTACTTTTTCCAGCCTTTTATTGCTACTTGTCCCAACTTTTTTGGGATTTGTTGACACCGTGAAATTTTGAATCAACATATTTTTCCTTTAAAATGATACATTTACTCGGATTAAACGTTTGATCTGTCATCTACGTTCTATTACAAATAAAATATTGACATTTGCCATCTCCACATCATTGCATTCAGTTTTTATTCACAATTTGTTTAGTGTCCCAACTTTTTTGGAATCCGGTTTGTATATGAAAATGAAACACATTTTGGGATGTAAGAGATGGTTTTCTAAATAACAAAAGAATGTGATTTTATCTCAGTTGTCTGACTACGATTATTTATTTTTGTATTTGGCTTTAGTGCTTTCCTTTGTCACCCACGTGCGCATGGGAAACAGCTAAAGTGCTTACAAAACAGTAATTGTACGCCAGACCAGGGGGCGATGGAGTGTGCTGTCTCTCTCAGTCTCTTGCAGGAAATCCTGCTTGGTTCCGGCACTGACGATGATGTCATTGTCGATTCCGCTGCCAACGATGACGTCACTTCAGGTTAAGAAGACGCCACTTCCGGTCATGAAGACGTCACTTCCGGTTCTGGTGCCGATGACGTCATTTCCCGTTTTATCGGTTAAAACCACCATCTTGTCTCCATGCTAGTTAGTTCTGTTTTGTTCTCATTAAAAAAATCAACTTTTGTAGCCAGGAAAACAATACATGGGTGGCTGCCCCTAAATCTGCATGATGTCTCTGAGTCATCTATTTGACACCATTTTGTTGATTTATTTGGTTTTGACCTCTGTCTGTTTCAGAGAATCACATTTTTTTATCTTGGTCCACTTGCCATTATTTTGTCTCTTGCCATTTTCTGGCAAGCTTTTGGATTCACTACTACACAAATGACTACAATTACATTTACAATCAAACAAGCTAAATTTAGGATTCTTTGTCTATAATTTATTTATTTAATAATGTTTCTGAAAGATTATTATTTGTAATGACTCCTGCCACAATAAACTCCAAAAACAGGTGCAGGCATCAAAAATAACAAAAATGAGGCCTGCTCTCTTTACATTACCTAAATATCAAACATTTAAAAAATCCAAAGAATGATCAAGTTTTTCCACAGTCCTTAATCCAAAACCAAAACACAGAAAAAGTCAAAAACCAGTTGGCGAAACCATAAATGATTCAACAACCTCCGAAAATTAAAATAACCAAACATTCAGCAGGTGTTATAGCTTTATGACAAAGCAGAAGAGGGTGTGTAGGCCTCAAAAACAAATACAAAAGATGGCCTGTGTGGAGGTTTCTCAAAAGGGCTAGTATATAGTCTCTGTGTTTAACTTTGTAATGATCCCAGCTCTTTCCATTGCATTCACTTCATTCTCCTGGGGCATCATGTATAAACGGTGCGTACGCACAAAAATGTTATGTAAGCCTGTTTCCACACTCACATCGCGATGTATAAAACCTAAACTTGGCGTAAAGCCATGCACATTTCCACGCCAGCTAAATATTTGGCGTATGCATATTCTCCTCTTGGTTTTGCAAACTGGCGGCACCCAGCGTCAAAGCAGTGTTTTTGTTCCAGTGTGGTTTCCCTTTCTTTTTTAGAACCACATCCCTGATGTGGATTTATCAAATACACTGAAATTAACCGCATATTGTTTATTAGTTTAAGGCATCTCATTGTAATTAACCAGTAACAAAATAATGGTCCATGGAATCGCCAAACTATTCCAAATACCATAGCTGCTTTAGCGTTGTTCCTCTCAATGCACCACTCAGAGTATTTATCCCACTATATCTGGAATCACAGATCTACAGCAGCTGATCAGAAGGAGAATTATTGGTATACAACATCAAGCACACGCTGCCTCAGCCATGCACAATTTGAACTGCTCTCATACAACAAACAACAACAACAACATTTATTTATATAGCACATTTTCATACAAACAGTAGCTCAAAGTGCTTTACATATTAAAGAATAGAAAAATGAAAGACATAATTATAAAAAAAATAAATCAACATTAACATCGAATAAGAGTAAGGTTCAATGGCCAGGGGACAGAAAAACAAAAACTCCAGACAGCTGGAGAAAAATAAAATCTGTAGGGATTCCAGACCATGATACCGCCCAGTCCCCTCTGGGCATTCTACCTAACATAAATGAAACAGTCCTCTTTGGATTTAGGATTCTCACGGAAGGGCTTGATGATGATGATGGTCACGTAGACTTCTTCCTTTTAATCCGTCCATCATTGTTGGAGCATCATGAAGCTTTGAGTAGGTGGAGGTGGCGCAGGCCACCACCACAAAGAAACCGGAAAAAGAAACAGAAAAGAGAGTAGGGGTCAGTACCGATTTTAGAGCCACCATGAATAGTTGTTATGATGAATTGAACATACAGAGTATCAGGATTAAGTTAAATTACGATTAAAATGAAGTTATAAAAAGGCCATGTTAAAGTAATGTGTTTTCAGCAGTGTTTTAAAGTGCTCTACTGTATCAGCCTGGCGAATTCCTATTGGCAGGCTATTCCAGATTTTAGGTGCATAACAGCAGAAGGCCGCCTCACCACTTCTTTTAAGTTTTGTTCTTGGAATTCTAAGGAGACACTCATTTGAGGATCTGAGGTTACGATTTGGAATATAAGGTGTCAGACATTCCGATATATAAGATGGGGCGAGATTATTTAAGGCTTTATAAACCATAAGCAGAATTTTAAAGTCAATTCTGAATGACACAGGTAACCAGTGTAGTGACATCAAAACTGGTGTGATGTGTTCTGATTTTCTTTTCCTAGTTAGGATTCTAGCAGCTGCATTCTGCACTAGTTGCAAACGATTTATATCTTTTTGGGTAGTCCTGAGAGGAGTGCATTACAGTAATCTAGTCGACTGAAAACAAACGCGTGAACTAATTTCTCAGCATCTTTCAGTGATATAAGAGGTCTAACTTTACTTATGTTTCTTAAGTGAAAAAATGCTGTCCTAATGATCTGATTAATATGTGATTTAAAATTCAGATTACAGTCAACAATCACCCCTAAGCTTTTTACCTCCGTCTTGACTTTTAATCCTAATGTATCCAGTTTATTTCTAATAGCCTCATTGTATCCATTATTGCTGATCACTAAAATTTCAGTTTTCTCTTTATTTAACTTGAGAAAATTACTATTCATCCATTCTGAGATACTAGTCAGACATTGTGTTAGTGAATCAATAGAATCAGGGTCATCAGGTGCTATTGATAAGTACAGCTGTGTGTCATCAGCATAGCTGTGGTAGCTCACGTTGTGCCCTGAGATAATCTGACCTAACGGAAGCATGTAGATTGAGAATAACAGCGGACCCAGGATAGAGCCTTGTGGAACACCATATTGGATATCATGTGTCTTGAGTTGTAATTCCCACAACTAACAAAATATTTTCTCCCTGTCAGGTAGGATTCAAACCAATTTAAGACACTGCCAGAGAGGCCCACCCATTGACTAAGGCGATTTCTAAGAATGTTGTGATCAATGGTGTCAAATGCAGCACTCAGATCTAAGAGGATGAGAACAGATAAATGGCCTCTGTCTGCATTTACCCGCAAGTCATTTACTACTTTAACGAGTGCAGTTTCTGTGCTGTGATTTGTTCTAAAACCTGACTGAAATTTATCAAGAATAGCATGTTTATTTAGGTGGTCATTTAACTGCATAATGACTGCCTTCTCTAGAACTTTACTTAAGAAGGGCAGGTTAGAGATGGGTCTAAAATTTTCAAGAGCGAGGGTCAAGATTATGTTTCTTAAGTAGGGGTTTAACTACAGCAGTCTTAAGACAGTCTGGGAAGACCCCAGTATCTAGTGACGAATTTACTATGTCAAGAACATTATCAATTAGCACGCCTGATACTTCTTTGAAAAACCTTGTTGGTATCGGGTCAAGGACGAGGTGGAGGGTTTTAATTGAGATATTATTTTTGTAAATCAGGTAAATCTATCCTAGTGAAAGAGTTTAATTTGTTTATAACAGGATGTTGGGGTTTAGGGGATCCTTAGTGTTGGGGAGATATACTATGTTATTTCTAATATCATTAATTTTTGATTGAAAATACAGCGACAGCCTCACAGGTTTCACTGGAAGCACTTAGGAGGCATTCCTTTGAGCTACCTGGGTTTAGTAGGCGATCAATTGTTGAAAATAAGACTCTAGGATTACTAGCATTGTTATTTATAATCTTGAGAAATAGCAGCGTCTCTCAAGACGGACAGTGTTATTGTATTCTGTTATTTTGACTTTTAATATTTCGTGGTGGATAGTAAGTTTAGTCTTCCTCCATTGACGCTCAGCTCTACGGCATGTTCTCTTTAAATCAGACACTCTTTGGGTCTTCCATGGTATACCAATGCTAGAAGATTTTTTCACTGTCTTTTCAGGTGCAACTATGTCAACAGCAGCTCTCACTTTAGAATTAAATCTTTCCACCTTACTATTTACATTGTCCTCGCTATTATAGCTGGCACTATAAACGGACTGATTGCTTAAAATGTTTGTAAGTTTTAAAGCTGCTGCGAATCAAAGAAGCGTTTTTAACAATATGCTTCTCATGAGTGTTTTTATCATTATTTCTATATTAAAAGTAGAAGAAAATGGTCTGATAGACCAATATCAATGATCTGTTTTATATCAACTTTCAGTCCTTTAGTAATCACTAAGTCTAATGTATGACCTGCTTTATGTGTAGGCTGATTTATGAGTTGTCTCAAATCAAAAGAATCCAGGAGGTTCATAAATTCTTTTACTTTTAGATCACACTGATTATCTATATGAAAATTAAAGTCGCCAACTATTAGGAGTGTGTCATAGTTAGTAATTAAAATTGACATTAAGTCAGAGAATTCCTCAAAAAACGACGTTATATTTAGGAGGTCTATACACGGATAGTACTAGAACTTGAGAATCTCCATGAATAACAACGGCGAGATACTCAAAGGACTTGAACTTACCAAAACTGACATCTTTACATTTTAATCGGCTCGAGTAAATGTTAGCCAATCCGCCCCTTTTCCCTGGCGGTTTGAATGAGTAAAACTGTAATCCGGAGGCGCAGATTCGATTAAAACTGCCGCGGCATCTGAATTCAACCACGTTTCATTTAGTGCAATAAGATCTATTTTTTTATCACTAATAAGATCGTTGATACGACAAACGCTTCAGAGCCTTTCCTATATGGACCTCGCAGTTCAGAAACAGTTTTATCCCAAGAACTATAAACGCTCCTTGTAGAACTGTTTTTACTTATTAGTACAATTACCTCACTGTAAACTTGCAATACAGTTATAATATTGCACAACCTGAGCCACTTTATAAAGCGCATATTTACATATGATGACGATACAGTATCATTTTTAAGATGAAATGCAGCAAAATATGTTAATTACATTATACAGATAAAATGTTAACATAATTTAAATAATCTGTATTTTTAATAATTAAACATTTGAGGACACGGTGTCACAGCGCTAACAGGGATCTGGCGCTCCGTTCACGGATTGTTCCTGCCTCGTGCTGTATTCTTGCTGGGGCTGGCGGGACACTGGAAGGATAGATGGACAGAATAATTAAACATGTACTATGAAGATATTTCAAGTGTTCCTTAAAAGTTTTGAAGAATCGGCGTTCTAAGCTTACAGATGGCTTAACATCTATTAGAGAGATGTGCGACTGTGTGAACTTGAGCTTTCGAATTTCTCTGACATATGTCACTCGATCCACTTCCTTTTGTTGTTTATACCACTGTTTATACCAACAAATAGTACATTTTTCCTTGCCTCCACTTGGTATTCGCTGAAATTCTTCTATTTTCCCCATGTTTTTGCCATTGCCTTTTCACAGAACACTGAGCTTAAGGGCTATTTATATTGATTTGCATATTCAAAGAGGCGTAATTCTGGGAGGAGTTTGGGAGTTGCAGCAGGCGCGTGCATGTGCGTTACTTTTCACGCTGACCGGGATTTATGTAGCAGATTTATGCATCTGGATTTTTTTGTGCATACACACATTTCCGATTTTGTCTGTATGCCATTTTTTAGTGTGAATTCTACGCACGGTATTATGCATGAGGCCCCTGATGTTTACTGAGGTTAAACACCTGCTAAATTTTTAGGACCAAGACATGAGCTACTTTCTGCCCATGGGAAGGCCTCATTCCAGGCTGTATGGCCCCAAACACAAATGGCAGGCTTCTGTGCTACAGAGGTTCAAAACTGAGGCTAATGACCTTTAAAGTTCAACGCATTATATGCAAAAGGAAGAGAAGGGAACTACTTCTAAAATTTTTTTTTTTATACAGTATTGAGGATTTGTTCTGTTCTGTGTATTGTACTGTATTGTATTGACCCCCTTCTTTTTGACGCCCACTGCATGCCCAGCCTACCTGGAGAGGGGTCTCTCTTTGAACTGCCTTTCCTGAGGTTTCTTCCATTTTTTCCCTACAAGGGTTTTTTTGGGGGAGTTTTTTTCTTGTCTTCTTAGAGAGTCAAGGCTGGGGGGCTGTCAAGAGGCAGGGCCTGTTAAAGCCCATTGCGGCTCTTCTTGTGTGATTTTGGGCTATACAAAAAGTAAATTGTATTGTATTGTATTGTATAAACCTCTGAACAAAGGAAAAACAAAATCAAAGTTCCCTTGTACTTAAATATTTAGTGAATAATTTCAAAAAAGCACAAAAGAGATGTCAACAAAAATAGGCTTACCTAAAAGGCAAAGCCTAAAACAAATAAACTTGAGAAGTACAAAACAGAAGACAGTACCTTAAAGACAAATCAGGGAATCAAAGCCAGTAAATCTGATAAGAATCACATCATCGCAAAAACAAGAGTCAGTATTAAGAAATGCTATTCTGAAGGTGCCGTGGTCAACTGCTATTCCTTCTTACATATAGCTGGCATCTCTACCTTAGGCTCTACATAATGGGGACAGAAAACAAATAAAAGTAATACACAGAAACTGAACCTAACACAATTATTTTTTTAATTTTAGTAAACAACATATAAAACTCATAAAATACAGACAGAATAAAAACAGAAAAGCATAATATGAAAAAGAATATTAAAAAAACACCAAAAACATTAAAGAAACAAAAAACAAACTTTACCTTGGAACGTAACCCTGGGTAAAACGTAACAGTAGCATAGACACAGTGAACAGAAGCTAACTAATACCACTGCAACTTAAAGAGAGAAATGGCAAAGTTTTCACAACCAGCAGTTCCCGCAGCCTGACCTAATTACAACAACTAATGGCAATTATCTGTTCAAGGGTCCCCTTAAAATACATAATTAAATCAATAGCAAATAAGGAGCAATACACTAAACTTAAACAATTATTTAAAACTAGACATTAAGCCCGTTACAATAACAGGCACCTTTGTGTGTGTGTATCTGTCTTGCGCGCGCCTGTGTGTGTGTGTCTGTCTGTCTGTTGCGCGCGCGCTTGCCTGTGTGCGTGTGTGTGTGTGTGTGTGTGTCTGTCTCTCGCGCACCTGTGTGTGTGTGTCTGTCTCTCTCTCTGCACAGGGAATGCACAGGAAGAGACTGAACACATGCCGTGTGGCCCCACGCATGCTCACTTCACCAGAAGACACACACACACGGACACCTGGACGCACACAGGGGTTTTATTAAAGAGGTTGAGAAATTGTAAGAGAAATGCAATACTCATACAAAGAAAAAAAACACATCAAAACAATAACAGAATCAACCCTAGAAAGTTTGCCCATTCATCATACTCACTGACACTGGGTCAAACAAGTGAACTTGAGACATACTGTATGTCTTAGGGATTTAAAAACCAAACAGAATTGTGGATGGCATGGTGTAGCAACCAAGCCATAATACAAAGCCAAGGCTCTGGAACTCTGAGACAGCAGCCATGATGTCCATTACTCTTTACCTGTTAATCTGTGCAAGTGTCCTGCTCATCTTAGGCCAATCACATTTCACATTTAAAATATACAGAACTTACTTACCATTTACTTAACATTTTTCACACCAAACCTCCCATTAATAGGTAAAAGGTAAAAGCATTTATAAATTGAACGGAAATGTCTATTGGACAAAATATATCTAACCAATATAGTATAATATGTAACAATACACGCATAAATTACATACAAGAGTCATTTTGAATACCGACACCCTCTGGGAGGGATAGTTTTCTATCTTCCATTTCTTACTTCTTGATTGAGCTGGAGCCCTACTCTATCCAGAATTCCTTCCAGGTATGTTTGGTTTGAAATACTCCATTTTCATTTGAAAAGAGAGTAGAACAGGTTGTGAGGCATCCAGAAATCTGTGAAGGTTTGCACAATGTTTCCTATGTTCAAACTTGTTTTGCTCAAAGATGCAAAACAATTTGTGACTATGTACATTATTGTTCAAAACTTTGGAATCACCCAGAAATATTCATGTATTTCATATAAACTAAAGTAAACCAAGGTACTGTTAAATTGATTTAATAATATAGTCAAGACATTACAAATGTTGCAAATGGCTATTACTGCCTGAAATTATTTATTTACAGTTTATTTTTCAAATATGATGGCAAAATCCCATTTTCAGCAGTCACAACTTCAGTATCTTAATGGTAAAGTTTCTTAGGTCATCCACCATTTATCATATTTAAATCTTTTTCTTTTGGCTGCTCCCATTAGGGGTTGCCACAGCGGATGATCTTCTTCAATATCTTTCTGTCCTCTACATCTTGCTCTGTCACACCCATCACCTGCATGTCTTCTCTCACCACATTCTTAAACCTTCTCTTAGGCCTTCTTCTTTTCCTCCTACCTGGAAGCTCTGTCTTTAACATCCTTTTCCCAATATACTCAGCATCTCTCCTCTAAACATGTCCAAACCAACGCAATCTCGCCTCTCTGACTTTGTCCCCCAACTGTCCACCTGAGTCGACCCTCTAATGTACTAATTTCTAATCATGTCCATCCTCGTCACACCCAATGCAAATTTTAGCATCATTATGGGAGGCTTCCAACCAAATCGCCGCAGGTACTCATCCACCTTTTTAAAAGGTGCTTCGGCCACTGCTCCCAGCTCCTCGACAATATTCTTAATTGTCATCACAATCTGTAAAAAACTGTGCGCAGGCTGGAGTAATTTCTCCAGCTCCCGTACGTCGATATCATTATTAATTTAATCATCCAGAGGTGGGCTTGAGCCATCATAAGCCCTACCTCCCGGCCGTGAGCCAATGAGCACACCCACTTCTGGCACGTGCTCGGTTGGGTTCCGCAAAGGCGGCTGGGATTTGGAGTTTTCTTTGGAGGCCCGTGGTGCTGTCTTTGGCTGACTGCGATCTGCCTGTTTCAATTTATCGGCGGACCGATCAGTCGCTTCCCAGACCCCCTTACCTTTACGTTGGGTGAGCAATGCCTCACTCACCTCCCCCTTCCCCTTTGGAAAGTCCAAGTCCGTCCTTTCTTGAGAAAAAAAGAATGCAGCAGGACGCGGACCTTCTCCTTCCCAGAATCCCACGGGGTAGGTCACGTGTCCCTCGTCGGCATACTGCCTGCAGATGTCCTCCTCGCTCATAAACTTGCATGTGAGCACACTACAGTCTTTGGGATGATCTCCTGCCTCCCACAGAACCTCCGCATGATCTTCTACGAGGTATAAGCACGGGACAAAATGTACAACTTTAAATATATTTTCCATTTCTTTCCCAGCACATACCTCGTTTTGGTTGTCTTCACCCGGAAGCTTCTCCCGATACACGTAGCTGCTCCATGTCTCATCCTGAGCACAGGCAATGTCGAGCGTTTGACTTCCACTTGTGCTGCCGCTCTGCTTTGTCTTCTTCTTCCGCGTGACAGTCTGGTGAATGGGTTTGTTGGTTTCCTGCATGTCGTGACACTGTCTTTTGGGTTCTGTGCACAGAATTTTTTTTTCTTTCAGGTTCTCTGTCAAACAGATGGCCAGAGAATCCTGCCGGCTACGCCACTGTGACAGTAGGTGTCGCTGTTGACCCGTGAAACTCGCAGAAAACACATCCAGACACCATGTAAAAGTATCAGAAATTAATGTAATTTCTTGAATACTGTACACAAAGCACCTCCACCTGCACAATAAACAAATAATCATTAATAAGCAATACAATAATAATAAATCAATCCTCCTCTCCACCCAGCAGCTCCGTTACACTTCCTCCCAACTCCGGCTCTGTCTGCTGGGTTTCCCACAGTCCTTTATATAGTTCGTGACCTGGAAGTGCTTCAGTCCTTCAGTCCATGATTCCATAGCACTTCCAGGTCAGATGAAAACTTTCTCTTTTCTTCAGCCCGGAAGTACTTCATTTCTTTTATCCTCATGACTAGGGAGTACTTCCGGGCTATAATAGAAACATTCGTGCCTCCCTGCAGTGTCCCCTGGCGGCCCCCACGGCATCCAGCAGGGCTATGAAGTCGAACTCCATTGTCATTGATGCCTTGCGGGAATTTGGGGCACCTCCATGTTGCAGGGAGGACTCCATCTTGTGGCCTAGGAGTGCTGGCCGGGATAAATTGCCGGCCATCCCTCACAACTTCTTCTCCACTCCTCAGGCATCCTGTCACTTTCCAAGATTCCATTAAACAATCAGGTTAAAAACTCCACTGCCATCTCTCCTAAACACCTCCATGCTTCCTCAGGTATGTCATCTGGACCAACAGACTTTCCTTTCTTCTTCCTCTTCATAGCTGTTGTTGCTTCCTCCTTGCTAATCCATTGCACTTCCTAATTCACTATCTCCACATCATCCAACCTTCACTCTCTCTCATTCTCTTCATTCATCAGCCTCTCAAAGTACTTTTTCCATCTTCTCAACACACAATCCTCACTTGCGAGTGTGTTTCCATATGTATCCTTTATGACCCTAACCTGCTGCACATCTTTCCCAGCTTGGTCCATCTATCTAGCCAATCAGAACAGGTCCTGTTCTCCCTCCTTAGTGCCCAACCTCTCATACACCTCATCATACACCTTTTCTTTAGCTTTTGCTACCTTTCTCTTCACCTTGCGCCTTATTTCCTTGTACTCTTGTCTACTTTCTGCATCTCTCTAACTATCCCACTTCTTCCTCACCATCCTCTTCCTCTGTATACTTTCCTGTACTTCCATATTCCACCACCAGGTTTCCTTTTTCTCCTTCCTGTGTCCTGATGTCATGCCATGCACCCTTCTAGCTGTCACCCTTACTAAATCTGCTGTAGTTGCCCAACTGTCTGGTAACTCCTCACTGCCACCCAGTGCCTATCTCACCTCCTCCCTAAACTCAACCTTGCAGTCTTCCTTTTTCAACTTCCACCATTTGATCCTTGGCTCTGCCCTCACTCTCCTCCTCTTCTTGATCTCCAGCATCATCCTACAAACCTCCATCCTATGCTGTCTAACTACACTTTCACCTGCCACCACTTTGCAGTCTTTAATCTCTTTCAGCTAGACTCTTCTGCATTGGATGTAATCTACCTGCGTGCATCTTCCTCCACTCTTGTACGTCACCTTATGTTCCTCCCTCTTCTTAAATTACGTATTCACCACAGCCATGCCCATCCTTTTCGCAAAATCCACTATCATCTGACCTTCTTCATTCCCCTCCTTGACACCATACCTACCCATCACCTCCTCGTCTCATCCATTCCCTTCACCAACATGTCCATTGAAATCCACTCCAATCACCACATATTGTCCCTTGGGTATACTGTTCATCACTTCATCCAACTCACTCCAGAAATCTTCTTTCTCATCCATCACACACCCAATTTGCGGGGCATATGCACTAACAACATTCATCATCACACCTCCAATTTCCAGCTTCATAATCATTACTCTGTCTGACAGTCTTTTCACTTCCAAAACACTCTTGACATACTGTTCATTCAGAATAACCTCTAACCCATTTCTCCTCCCATCCACACCATGATAGAACAATTTGAATCCACCTCAGATCCACCTGGCCTTATTTTCATTTAGTCTCTTGCATGCACAATATATCAACCTTCCTTCTCTCCATCATATTGGCTAACTCTCTCCCCTTACCAGTCATACTGCCAACATTCAGTGTTCCTACCCTCAGTTCCACTCTCTTCACCTTCCTCCTCTCCTCTTTCCTCTGGACACGTCTACCCCCCCTTCTTTGGCCAACAGTAGCCCAATTTCTGCCAGCACCCTGTTGGCTAACAGTACTGGTGACAGTCGTTGTTAACCCGGGACTTGACCGATCTGGTATGGAAATCTGTATTGTTGTCTGTATGTTGATCTGGCAAAATTTTACTCCAGATGCCCTTGCTGATGTTATTAGAGGAAACCTTTGTAATTGTGTAAGAACAGCTGAAACCTGTTATTCTGTTCAATAAAGCAAGCAAATTCTTTTTCATTGGGTTTCAAGGTACTGGTATTCCTTAAGTACAACTCTGGATTCAAAAATGGACAAAAATTGTTTCTTTCTCAAGAAACATGCCGGTATATTGTTGTTTTGCAAAATGAATGTGCCAGATTGCCAGGAAACTGAACAATTTATGCAAAGGTGGCTATTACTATCTTGACAGAGAGGGTAAACAGGATAGGATAGAAACAAAAGAGAAGGCATAGATGGACAACTGCACAAGAGAATCAGGGTAGTTTGAGAAACAAATACTTTACAGCTCCTCAGTTGGCTGCATCTGTAAACAGCACACACCAATACCAGAGCCATCTGCAACAGTGATCATTTTAAAATGGGCAAAAGAAAACAGACATTGGATGGATGATTTCTAGGTGGATCTAAACTATTGACCATTTAAATCTTTACCTTTTTTCCCTCAATTTAAGGTTTAGATTTTCTTTGAAACTCTGCCTCTAAGGCTCACGTCATCTTTTAACTGTAAAGTGGGTCTGGTGAGGAACAAGGTGTAGTCTGTCTCAGAAGCTGCAAGAGGTAGCAAATCAACAAAGACTAATATATATGCTGTAGAAGTAATTACACCAAGGACATTCATTTAAAGTGAATAATTTAAACAATGGCTCCTATTGTTCATAGGTGAGGTCCTATGCCTTGTTATTGGGAATGTTAAAGACACAATGGTAGATAGCCCTTTTGAATACAAATACAGAGTTGCAAGGAGTTCTTTAGTCGCTAGCAGGAGCTCCGGAGAAATGGCCTAATGACTACCTGAGGACATTCCTGAAACAAAATTAAATCTGGGGATTGCCTTGAAAGTAACTCTGAAACTGGATATAAAGACAACACTTCACAAGAAAAGTTCTTTATTATGTAACAACCAGTGTTGTTTGCCTGGTTTAATTTTATTTATTTATTTATTTTTTGCTCAAATAGTAACCTGAGGCAAACAAGTCCCAGTACACAAATCCAAAGGCAATCCAAGTAAACAAAGCAAGAATATCCAGAAATGACCATGAAAAAACTGAAAAATCAATATTTACAGAAAACCTCCAATACAAACTCAATGAACTGCTGCTGAATTCTTTCTCTCGGAGACTAAAATAGCCAGAGGGACAATCCAGTAACAGTGACATCACCATGGCCTTGACTCCTGGGGCTCCACTTTCAAAATGCAAGGAATTGTAGCACATTTAAGGAGACAGAACAAAAAATAACAAATGATAAGTGAAACTAACAGAAATAACCTAAAAACATGAAGAATAACGCAACAAAACCTGGCTGTAATATAAAAACCAGTAGATGCAAAATACAGCAGACTCTTGGTCAAAAAAATAGACAGAGGGTGTTTCAGAGACCAAAAACAAATGGCAAGATAAAAATCAGACTATGGAAGCAAAAGAAGACTTGAAAAAGTTCACACTAGGGCCTACTTGAAATACATCCATCCATCCATTATCCAACCCGCTATATCCTAACTACAGGGTCATGGGGGTCTGCTGGAGCCAATCCCAGCCAACACAGGGTGCAAGGCAGGAAACAAACCCCAGGCAGGGCACCAGCCCACCAGAGGGCACACACTAGTGACAATTTCGGATCGTTAGTGCACCTAACCTGCATGTCTTTGGACTGTGGTAGGAAACCGATTCAGACACGGGGAGAACATGCAAACTCCACGCAGGGAGGACCTGGGAAGTGAACCTGGGTCTCCTAACTGCGCGACAGCAGCGCTACCCACCGCGCCACCATGCCGTTCTACTTGAAATACAGCTAATGCTAAAGTTCTTTAAAGATTCTTTATTTCGACATCTTTAAAGCATCATATCCCCTGACGTCAGTACCATATCCAAATGACACAACTCGGAGTGTTGCAAAAGCAATGGAAACAAGACATTAATGAAATAGATTTTTTGCAATTCAAATTGAACTAAACAATAAACTACAAAGCAGAATACTTAACATAGAAAACCATAATCAGACTAAAATCATACATATAAAAATGCCCAAAGACTACAGACTCATTTCTGTGCAGTGAGGCCTAGTGGGAAATTTAGAGTTAATTTTGTCTCTTACTTCTGACATTTTCAGTTTTGCAGGTGTAGGACATTTTTTTCAAAATGTATATGATTATTAGTGTAGAATTTGTTTCATGGCATAAAGGGAAAGGTGAACTGATTGAAAATTCATCCAGAGTGGTTCTGTCAGCAGACTCATAGGCAGAATCAGCACAAAGCAAGCAGCCTTCAGCCTTTCAGGCAATAGTAAACTTAAATGAACGGACAAATATTGAAGATTTTAAAGACTCAAATGAAATGCACTGCAATATTAGAAAAATACACAGAATAGCTTTTTTTGTTTTATAGTAAGGCCTCACTAAATGAAAAACTGTGCAATGGACAGATTTCAAAATAAATATTTTCTAAAAGATACTGGAAGATATATGGAAGATCATTCATGTCAAAATAAAATGCAATCCAATGTGCCTCATTTAAATTGTTATAATACCAAGTTAATTTTTCTTTTTCCCATCTTGGAACCTATTTCTTAGACTCTGCTCCTATGAAAGATTATTTGTGACAGAATTAAATGCAATCCAACATGTTAACTATGCTGAAATGCAATACTTATTGCGAGTGCAGCAGGAGATGTATGGGCATCTAAGATGGTTCCTTTCCTGGATGGGACCCAATTAATTAAAGAGACTACAAGATAAGGTTCACTGTCTGGATGGGAACAAGTAGTCTTACCCGACAGGGGGACCAGTATGTTGGAAAGATCTGGGGAGACAACAGCATCTGGGTACTATAGCCCTCAATATGCTGGAGGGCAGCATCCATGAGAATTAGGTCCCCTTCGGATACCCACAGGGCATCATGACAGTTGGAGTTCCAGGGGGTGCTGCAGGAGTTATGGTCACTTCTTTGTGGGACACTTGTCTGACCCGGAAGTGCTTCTGTTGGACTATGTCCTAGCCCCAGAAGTACACAAAGATAAAAGGAGCCACTTCAGCCACTTTGATGGATGAGTCTTGATGGGAGTAGTGTGAAGGAAGAGGATTGTATTCTATGCTGTTCATACTTTGGCTGTCTTACCCTGCATGCAAAGATAACATTTACTAAAAAAAAGAACCCGTGGACTGATTTGAGAGTGATTGTGTCTGGGATTTGAGGCTTAGTGGCGCCCCTCCTACTGGTTACAGTAGGCAAGTGGAACATTTGATTTTGGTGCAGTTTTATTGTGTCATAATTAAAAACATGTCAACCAAACAATCAATTGCTTTTCCCTATGGCATGCAATTTTATTGACAGTTTGAAATGCAATAAAAAAGCGCATTGAATTATAATTCATAATGCATTATAATTACAGATAGCATATCATAACTAAAAGAAAAACAGACATATTGCATTTCGCTAGGCAGCAGCACCATGTGTATTGCATTTTGATTCAAGGCAACACTTTAGTTGTACTAAAACTACAGTAATCAAATGAGTCAAAAAGTGTGGCAAGTGGCCGTCAAGAACTGGAGAAAGAGATGTTTCACTTCTAAATGTTTCTGTATTCTGCCAGTGAGCATAAGTTTAGTCAACACACTGCAAAAAAAGCATAAAGTCAAAAACACTTTAAGTGGGAGTTGTTTTGCTTTCCTTTAGCAAAATAATCTGCCAAAGGAGTAAGCACAATTTACTTGACAAAAATTCTTAAAATAAGCTAAATAATTGTAAATAGAATTTTTTTGTTAAGTCCATAATTCTTATAGTAAGGAAATCAAGATTTAATGTCACAATATAAATAATTTAACACTTGCCTGGATTTCACTTTGCTGTGTATGTGCAGTGGTTAACTGAAATGGTGAAAAAGTATGTTTTGCTGAAAAAACTCACTCTTATGTGAAGTTGTCTAAAACTGTTTTCTTCTTATACATGTTACATTAGGCAGTGCGATTAAATCTTTGAGTGGTGGGCTGTTAAAAATTTTAACAAAATACTGAATACAGTATACTAAAAAACCTGTTAGTGTCACCGAGGTTGGTTTCTTCGTAGTTTTTTATTCATACCCTCTGTGGTAAGCAGACACTATGTACAGTAGTTTTTCCCATGTTTCAACATGCAAGATAATGAAATGACCATTTAGATCATCTGCTTTACCTGTTCAATGAGATGGCGGATCCCCTACTTTATTAACTCCTAATTCACTCCTCCTTTCCAAGTACAACTCACCTATGATTGGAGTGCGTCTTTCCCCAGTTGTTGACACCCCTTGCCCCACATATTGATGCTGATTGGTCATTTGATTACATGTAGTTTTGGCACAATTAAAACGTTATCTTGAATCAAAATGCAATACACATGAAGCTGCCATTAAGCAAAATACAATGTATTTGCTTTGCTTTTAGATATGATGTGTAATCCGTAGACATGTAATAAAATACAATGCACTTTTGTGTTGCTTTTTAAACTGACATGAAAATTATGTGCTGCAGTGAAAAGAATTCATCATTTGGTTATGTTTTTAATTATGACATGATAAGACTGTGCCAAAATGAAAAAGCCCATATGCATATCTATTGCATTTTAGCATAGTTCACATGTTGGATTGCATTTAATTTTGGCACAAATAATCTTCCAGAGGAGCACAGCCAATGAAATAGGCTCCAGGATGGGAAAATAAAAATAAGTTTGGAAAGTATTGTAACAATTCAAATGTCTGAGTTATATAAACAAATTATTGTTTAAAAACATTTTTGTAAAAGGTCATTAGAATGATTTTTAATTAAATATAAGCTATTTTAATTAAAAATGAAGTTTCATTGCTGAGCCACTATTAACACCTGAAATGGAGAAAGCAAGCATTGTCTGAAAATTAATAAAACATGTTTAAAATACAAAGTATGACATTAATCATTTTTATTATATAACTCGTTATTATTAAATATCATCCCTAACATGAGATTATTTTTTATCTAAAGTACTACACAAGTAAATGACATCTGCCCCATACTTTCATCTCCATGAGTTCTATGATTTGTTAACTAATTTGCATCATAATTAACTAATATTCAATTAAATACTTCTTTAAAGGCTCATAGCTTTTATCCTTGTGGATTTAAAAAAATCACAATAAGCCAGAGTCTCATATGAATAAATAGTTTTATGTAAATGTTCACAGTTGTTATGCAGTTTATGTTTTAAAACAGACCACTCAAGAAAAGTTAAGTACGCTTTAGACATCAAGAATGTCATTTCATGGCTCACTTCCGTATTCTTCATAATTCACAGCTTCAATTCAAAGTAGTTATCTGTAAGTAGGAAAGTAAAAGTTTAGAATGCTAAAAAATAATTTGGAATAATTGCCTTCATGACATTTGCATAAGCAAATATCAAAGTTATGTGTTTATTAATTAATTATGTTTACTCCAAAAACGCCATGATGGGGAGCCAGAGCCCATGCCTTAGAATAACAGCACAAGGCAAGAGCCAACTGCAGAATGGCCACTGGACAGGACATGTAACAAAAGATAAACCAAAAAATAACAATAGTAGTAATGCAATTATTAGTAAAAGGGTAAATAAGAGATTTTTCTTGTTTATTCGTTACAATCTTTTATTAGAAACATCACTAAACTATAAAACAAGTAGTTTTTGTTAATCTTGGACAATTAACATGAGTTTTTTGCTTTATTTTGTGACACAATTACATACAACTTCAAGGGAAATGCTAAATGCAAGTACATATTAAATGTAAAATAATAAGTTTGAAACTTCCAATGTTTTAGAACTGTCCATCACTTTGATTTTCTAAAAAGCAATCATTCTTCCCCAAAAAACTATCATTTGAATAATTCAAAAGTCCCTACTGTTATAATTATCTCTATGTTAAGTTTTCAGGCAGTTCAATGTATTTTAACATTTCATCATCTTACATTTTAAAAATATAACAAAAAATGCATTACAATGTCAAATAACGTAAAGTGGTACAGCTACATCTGAGGTGTAGTGTGGTAAGAGTAGCAGAGAACTTTGTTCCACTCTCATCCTAGGAAGTGTGCAGAATTTGTTTGTTCTTCCCTTGTCAGAGGGAGCTCCAGTTTTCTTACACAACTAAACAAAGTTTATATTAGGTTAATTTTCAACTTAAAATTCATCCTATACAAGTCATGGCATAAAGCATGATAGAGTCAGACAGTTATGTTTAGTACAAAAACACCACTCAGAAATATATTTGATTTATGTTACCATGTATGTTTGACTTTACACATAATATACATGTTTTCTTAAAAGTGCTCTTGGCATACAACCTTAAGTCGACTCTGTTTGTAGGGTTTGTGTATCCATTTTCAATAAAATTCACAAATTAGAAGTCAAATTTCATGCACACGTTTCAGGACATAATTCAGCAATGTTTTCAAGTAGGCAGACCTCCCGCCAAATCAGCTTATTTTTTAATACTAGGATAAATAAAGTTGTTTAAGCAGATTTGAGAGCTTTTTTAGAACTTTTTCTGCCACTTGATATTTTTCATAGTATTTTCCACTATTTAAGGAGTGCCAGAAGAAGCTGAAGACTGTAGGTAACAGAACCTTTTCACATGCCAAAGATTTGTCTGGTTATGGGAACAGATTCCAGAGAGATTGTGTTTGATAATCTCAAAAATACAGTGCATCCGGAAAGTATTCACAGCGCATCACTTTTTCCACATTTTGTTATGTTACAGCCTTATTCCAAAATGGATTAAATTAATTTTTTTTCCTCAGAATTCTACATACAACACCCCATAATGACAACGTGAATAAAGTTTACTTGAGGGTTTTGCAAATTTATTAAAAATAAAAAAATTGAGAAAGCACATGTACATAAGTATTCACAGCCTTTGCCATGAAGCTCAAAATTGATCTCAGGTGCATCCTGTTTCCCCTGATCATCCTTGAGATGTTTCTGCAGCTTAATTGGAGTCCACCTGGGGTAAATTCAGTTGATTGGACATGATTTGGAAAGGCACACACCTGTCTATATAAGGTCCCACAGTTGACAGTTCATGTCAGAGCACAAACCAATTATGAAGTCAAAGAAATTGTCTGTAGACCTCCAAGACAGGATTGTCTTCAGGCACAAATCTGGGGAAGGTTACAGAAAAATTTCTGCTGTTTTTAAGGTCCCAATGAGCATATTGGCCTCCATCATCCGTAAGTGGAAGAAGTTCGAAACCACCAGGACTCTTCCTAGAGCTGGCCGGCCATCTAAACTGAGCAATCGGGGGAGAAGGGCCTTAGTCAGGGAGGTGACCAAGAACCCGATGGTCACTCTGTCAGAGCTCAAGTGGTCCTCTGTGGAGAGAGGAGCACCTTCCAGAAGGACAACCATCTTTGCAGCAATCCACCAATCAGGCCTGTATGGTAGAGTGGCCAGACGGAAGTCATTCCTTAGTAAAAGGCACATGGCAGCCCACCTGGAGTTTGCCAAAAGGCACCTGAAGGACTCTCAGACCATGAGAAACAAAATTCTCTGGTCTGATGAGACAAAGATTGAACCCTTTGATGTGAATGCCAGGCGTCACGGTTGGAGGAAACCAGACACCGTTCATCACCAGACCAATACCATCCCTACAGTGAAGCATGGTTGTGGCAGCATCCTACTGTAGGGATGTTTTTCAGCGGCAGGAACTGGGAGACTAGTCAGGATAAAGGGAAAGATGACTGCAGCAATGTACAGAGACATCCTGGATGAAAACCTGCTCCAGAGCGCTCTTGACCTCAGACTGGGGCGACGGTTCATCTTTCAGCAGGACAACGACCCTAAGCATGCAGCCAAGATATCAAAGGAGTGGCTTCAGGACAACTCTGTGAATGTCCTTGAGTGGCCCACCCAGAGCCCAGACTTGAATCCGATTGAACATCTGGAGAGATCTTAAAGTGGCTGTGCACTGACGCTTCCCATCCAGCCTGATGGAGCCTGAGAGGTGCTGCAAAGAGGAATGGGTGAAACTGGCCAAGGATAGGTGTGCCAAGCTTGTGGCATCATATTCAAAAAGACTTGAGGCTGTAATTGCTGCCAAAGGTTCATTGGCAAAGTATTGAGCAAAGGCTGTGAATACTTATGTACATGTGATTTCTCAGTTTTTTTATTTTTAACAAATTTGCAAAAATCTCAAGTAAACTTTTTTCACGTTGTCATTATGGGGTGTTGTGTGTAGAATTCTGAGGAAAAAAATGAATTGAATCCATTTTGGAATAAGGCTGTAACATAACAAAATGTGGAAAAAGTGATGCGCTGTGAATACTTTCCAGATGCACTGTATGTCCCACACTCCCACCACAAGAGTATGTATTTCTTCTTTAAGCAATGTTAGAAGGTACATTATTTAACAATAACAATAATAATAGTAAGATTGGTTTCTTTGCAGTGTTTTTTTCATTTATGTTATTGAATGTTTGTTTATTGGAAAAACTAGTTGACATGCTAATTTAATTAATGTAATTCTAAAAATAAATATGTTTTGGGTTAATGATATTGTCAGATTGCCATGGAATTCATTTACATGGTATTTTAAGTTCAAATTGAATTACTTTATTCCATCCACGCATTCATCTATTTACTGCTTCTCCGGGTCCGGGTCCGGGTCTCAGGGGCAGCAGTCTAACCAATGAAGCCCAGATGACCCTTTTCCCCACCACCTCCTCCAACTCCTCTGGTGAGATACCAAGGCATTCCCAGGCCAGTCGAGAGATGTACTATTTCCAGAATGACCTGGGTCTCACTGAGGTCTCCTTCTGGTTGGACATGCATGAAACAGATCTCCAGGCTGGCATCCTAATGAGATGTCCAAACCACCTCTCCAGACCGTTACTTTATTCCAAAAAATCAATTTTGTAGTGTAGCAGTATCGATTCTACTTTCACTCTTTAAAGTTAAAAGCAGGCAACACCATGAAATTAAGTTGGGTAAACATTTTAAAACAGTTTCACTGATCAGTCTAGGATTAGCAGGTGGAGAAAAACAGATTGATCAATGGTGAGCTGTCATAACATTGAAAACTGGTCTTACTGTCTGCTCTTTAATCACTTTGTTAAATGTTTTCTCACTTAAATACTTCATGACAGATTCTTACAAAATGACAATTAACAAACAGCAGGCATCTGTGGAACTAATAATGTGTTTGAGACAGGAGCTGCTAATTCACTTCCATTCTCACCTGTTCACTCACCAGCAAAGTGACTATTTTAATAGGGAGTGTGAAAGAAATGAGAGAAAAATCTTAGCAAGTAGATTTGAAAAATAAATTCTATGAAAATAAGTAAATCAATCCTTTTGAAGAGTTAAGCAAATTCTCATTTAATACTCCTGGTCTAACACAACAAATGTAAAACTCAGATTATGCTAGGAGTCTAATAAAAGGTAAGAACTGGCTCCAGATAAATATGCTCAAATGCCGAGCAAATTATTAGGAAGACTATACTAATACTGTATATGTTTTGCTCTCTATACAGTCTAAATTCTTCTTGGCATGGATTCCACAAGAGGTCTGAGATTCTGGTTCATGCTGACATGATTGTATTATGCAGTTTCTACAGATTTGTCAGATCCACATTCATGCTGCAAATGTCCCATTCTACAACAAAGGTGTTCTATTGAATTCAGGCACTGGGAAGGCCACTGAAGGACACTGAGCTCATTGTCATGTTCAAAAAACCAGTTTGAGATGACATGGTGCAGTATCATGTTGGATGTAGCCGTTAGAAGAAGGGTGGTCAGCAACAATGCTCAGCTAGGAATGGCATTCAAGCAATCGTTTAATGGCCTCAACTGTGCCGAGAAAACATTCCCCACACCATTACACCACTACCATTGATACATAACTGCGTACTGCCTTAAGTCATTACTTATCAGAAATTTGCAAAACAAGAAACTGACAGTGATGGTATGGACTGCACAGCTAGTGCCACAAGTGCTTTACTGGAATAAGCTGAATGAACTTTAAACTGGCCACTAAGTGCGGCTTGGAACGACTGCTTATCATATGTTTTTCATGATGCTGAACATTCACATTCAGCCCATGACAGATTTTCAAAGCATCCTTATAGACACGACCACAATGACAGACAATAAAGAGCCAGCCTCCTTCAGTTTTGGACCAATAGACTTTAAGCTCCTTTAATTAATTTACTTGCACACAGAAAAAAGTTCTATTTTTTATGCTGGCCGATAATTAAACCATCTACAATCTCCTAAATTACACCAAAAGTGATACATCAGTGAAAGTGTCTATTTCACCAATTCACTAAGCTTCTGATTCCATTTCATAGTTGAACTCTACAAGTATGAATAAAGTAAATCATGTAGTGTTTAAACAAGCTTTTGTAGTTATTTCTTGATATTCATGCATCAGTTATGGTATAAAGCAGGGGTGCCCACTGCGTCGATCGCGATCAACCAGTAGATAGCAAAGGGAGTGCAGGTAGATCGCGTTGCATTCAAAAAAAAATTTTTTTTTTAAAATATTAGTCTATCGTATATCTTCCCTCTGGCATTTGCCACTTGATCGACATACAGGGTGGCCAGTCTGAGATCTGTTTTTTTCTAACACACTGGTCATCCCACACGCACGATCAAACGCGCGAGCTACTGCAAAACTCCGGCAATCTAAATGATCTAGTTAGCCTTCCAATTTCTTTGACCCTGCTTTCTTCAATTACTTCAATACTAAATTTTATATTTCTATGTTTAAAAAAACCCAGCCACAGGGGATGCACAAACCAGTGTGTTTCTTTGTGCTGGTCCCAAACCCGGATAAATGGAGAGGGCTACGTCAGGAAGGGCATCCGGTGTAAAATTTTGCCAAATCAATATCAAACAAGATGATCCGCTGTGGCAACCCCTCATGGGAGAAGCTGAAAGAAGATGTTTCTTTGTTTACAAACATGTTCTTCTATGTCCCTTGTGTTTTGTGGGTGGTACCTCAAGAAGTCACCACTCCTGTGCCATCCCTCTGGCTATTTAGGTCAAAGCAGAAGAGCTTAAGCATGTCACATTGCAGTTGAGAATAAATTATTATGAATATTGTGCTTTATTTATTTATTTTTTTATTATTAATTTTGCTCTGTTTTCTGGATTCGTCATTGGATTTGTGTATTGGGACTTGTTAGCTATGGGATTGCCTGTTAGGCATTTCTTTTTCCTTATTTTTTGCTCTTGGAATGTTTTTGTTTCACTTTTAAATTTTTGACTTGATATTCCTGATTTATAAGGATTTTTTGTGGACTAATATCCGCTATCCAAAGCTTTTTTTTACTGTTTCCTTTACCTTGCTAGATATTTCAATATTTCAAGACATTTACTGTAAGATTATTTTTGAGGCTTAAACTCTTTCAGACCGTAGGCAGAAGCTGACCATTGGAGCTGGAGTTAAAGGTATACTCCACCCTAAAATGATTTTTTGTTTATATTTTACTTACCCAATGTAGTTTGTAGTGACAGCTGAGGAAAAGTTTTAATCAAAACATTTGTGATATAATAAATCCTAATGGTGAACTGCGCTATGCAAGACAAATGGATGCTTAAGAGCATGTAAAAAAACATGCACCTCTTGCTAAATTATTATTAACTGTCAATTCTGGGAAAGACAATGTTCATAGTAAACAAGAAACATACCTTGCCAAAATGACAAAAAGCAGAGATACAGTCCTGAGATCTCCAAACTGGACACCCTTCATTCCTTGGCTGAGCCTAGAAATTCCATCCATAAAACCGAACTCTGGTAGAATTCCACATCCAAAGGAACCAAGCTTTAGTTCTGATTGTACAGGGACCACAAAGCCAACAACAGCTGGAGGACGAGACACAAGTAAAATGAAAATGTTTTGTTTTTTCCATGAATATTTTTCACATTGTTTGCCATTGGGCAGCATGGATAGCCATCAGAGTTTATTTTATCATACATATATTTCTCCTGTTCTGCATGAGAAGATGACATTAAAAATTGTTCTTGGCCACTTCTACAAGCTACATGGGGAAAATAAAGTGAAAAATAATATCAATTTTGGGAGGAGTATTGCTCTTAAACCCACTGTGGTGATGCCTTTTTCAGCCAGGCATAGTATGCATGGTCTGGCTTGAGGAGCTTTTAGAAGAGCTACCACTCTGTCTTGATATGGTTCTGACTCAAATTCATGACAAATACCATTTAATTAAATAATGAATCTGACTGCTTTTATAATAACAAACTTTGGAAGTTAGTGTTTATTGTTAATTCACTGTTTGTTAGGACTGAAAGTGAAGGCATAGTTTCACTTCACTAGTTGCAAAGGCTCTATTTCAACTGAGATATGACTTCCTCCTGAGAATTTCTACATATTTTTCCCTGCTATTGGCCCTGACTCTTTGGCACCCACAGCTATCAAAACAAAAGTGTCTGCTGAGTGAGAATTAGATTCAAATGCAATAATTGAGTTTACAGGCAGAAGGTGATGAGATATGGACAAAAGTCACATAACTATAAGTCAATTAGGTAGCACACAACAAGTAATAGACACACATGGAGTTTAAGAAGAAACAAACAATAGTGAAACTTCCTTTAAAACTTGTAGAAGAATCAAATGTAACGTTTCAAAAATGCAGGAAACAAAACACAGTGGATCTCATTTTTAGACATTGATGGTGTTAAAATACCTAAGTTATTTCCATGTGAACAATTCAGGTTTAGATCACTAAAGAGCCACTAAAAATTTTGATGAAGATACACACTGTGAAAAGAATCAATCTCAACAAACATAAAATGGTTTGGGGCAGCCACCCATATGTTGTCCCTGGCTTCAAAAGAGTATTTTAATAGAGCATTGATGTGCTCGGTTTGAGTTTCAAAATGAACTGATCTGGGATGAGAAATATGGTGGCTTTAAAGGCCAAAATCGGAAGTGATGTCATCTATAGCTGCAGCCGGAAATTATATCATCTCTTGGTGCTGGGACCGGAAGTGACATCATCCTTGGAGCCAGAAACAGAAATGACATCATAAATGCATGTCAGAGGTTCACCCATGAATTCTTCCCAGGTATGTAGTTCCACCCTGGACTAAGAAAAGGTTCTGCCATTAACTGTCTTGTCTTCCTTTTACCCCACAGTATGGAAAAACCGCCCAGTGAGGGCAACTGTCTATACCGCTTCTGGCCCCTGGGCCATAAAAGTGAGTGACCTCAATATATTGGGACCAGAATATCTTTCACCAGCTTATAAAACAGATGTTATTTTAACAGAAAACCTCAAATGTCAAACAAAATAAACTGACACAAATATGCATACATTACTTACCCTTTACTGTCATCTGTATTATTTAACGTTTATGAGAAAAAGTAAGTCAAAAAAATTAGGTGGAGTTCCCTTGGTTAAAAATAGTCCAGATATAAAGAAAAACAATCAAAAAAAAAAAACTTCTTTTGATGTCTCTGTTAGTTTTGGTCAAACAGACACACATACAAATAATATATGAAAAATGTACCTTTATCGATTGGAATTTTAGGACTTTTTTCCTGAATCATCCCTCCCTGCTAGCCTCTACCACCATTACCATCACATCCTCCACTTTCAAATAACAAAAAGAATTGAAGACCCTGTTTATTCCTTCTTAATAAAATCAGTTGGTTAGCTGGCCAGGTTAAAAATGTTTAGAATTTTGGAATTTAATAGCACAGTACATATTTGGTAATGCTCATATTTGGGTTACTGTTTCAGACATTTTCTGTAACAATTATGTATAAATTGATCCAATGCTGAAGAGAAAAAAGCAGTATACTCATTCATTCATTTATGTTTTGGCCATGTTGTGGATGTTGTCTGACTCAATTGTTAATTTTGGGTGAAGCTTGGAAGAAAATGTGATATAACCAAAGGCAAGCAGTCTGGTGTAGAGACTAGGGAACTCAATTTTCTCAGTTCTCACAGCTATCTTACTAAATGAAAGCCCAAATGGCAAATCTGTAAGCAATGGTAACATATCCTGCTATTGTAAATGGCCTGTAGGTGTCCATTAAATATGAAACAGCAATAACACAAATTTTACATGCAACAATGCAATGACAGATGACAAGGAGTCTGTTCAAATTGACTCTGGTAATGCTACAGAAACGTTCTGTTCATCTGCCACGGGAAATATAATATATGAGCTTCACAGTGGGTAATTTCACGAGATCTACCACTGAGAAAATTTAAGGACATCTTTGCTGTCTGAATTCTCCAAGTTGTGTTGTATTGACCTGATACTAGGTTCCATTATACAGAACTGAAAAAAATATATAACCCGCTTAGTCAGAGGTTGCACTGAAAAGATTGTACTTAAAACAATTAAGCTGTATACAGTATTTAATGTATTTCTTTTTACTTGTAGTTTTCAAGGCAAATATCTCAGAAATCTTCAATTGTGTTCTACAAGGATCAAGCAGCAAATCCATAGCAACTTTGTTTTTCTACAAAAACACAAACCAGAAATGCACTTGAACAGAGAAAAGTGGGAAGGTGTCATATTACAAATGTTAATTCTGAAAATTCCACCCAGAACTCATCACATTTGTAGTAAGAAACATGGCCAGAGATCGGAAGATCAACGACCCAGTTCAGAAGACCTTGAATTCGAGCTTGAGATTGTTTTTGTTAGATCTGAATGAAATGCTCTTCTTCTTCAGAAAGTGGAATCTGACTTTCAAATGTTTTTGGATAATGTAACTCAGGGCCACGCTTTAAACAGCCATTATCCCAGTATTAAACTCCAGCAAATGTCTAGGGTTTAATATTTTCCAACAACTATCAATGAGTAATGCAATCAGATAAACTAAATGAAAACACAAAAATAAATTAGAGCTTCATTTTTCAGCAAGCAATAGTTCCTCTGTATAGAGAAGCCTTCAGTCTGTTACTAATTACAAAAAAGACATCTCCAATTGCTCACTCTGATTTATCACTCCTTGACAAACCTAGCAAATTGTATGGCATATTTGAGCAAGGTGCTGAGTACTTAGATTCCCTCTGCTCCTCCAGCTCTGAAGTGGTTTTAACACCAGTGACTTCTTCACAAAAGCCTCGCCCCTCTTCTTCCTTTTCTATCAAGGAATATGATGTCTGGAAGCTATTTGAAACACAGAACTGCAAAACGTCAGCAAGGAACAGATATGTGTCTCACCTGAAATAATCCAACACCGTGCCAGGCTGTTTGCTTCTCTTTTCACAGCATTGTCTTTAACAAGTCTCTTACACAGTGCATCCTACCAGATTGTTTAAAATTTTGTGCTATTATTACTTTTCCCAAAAGTGATATCTCAATGATTACAGACCCATTGCTCTTACTGCACATCATTTTTAATGAAAATATTTGAAAGGCTTGTTCTAGCCCATCTGAAGTCTGTTACCTCTACTGATTTTGACCCTGTTCAGTTTGCATATCGAGCAAATAGATCTGTGCACAGTGTCATCAATATGGGCCTTCACATTGAGCTGGAGCATCTGGACTATAAAGGAACTAATGCCAGAATACTGTTTGCTGACTTAAGTTTAGCTTTTAACACCATTGTCCCTGAGGTGTTGGTAACTAAACTTCTACAGACAGAACTAAATCCTCCCATATCTATAAATGACTGAAGGTCCACAGATCCTTCAGTTACAATCATTAAGTTTGCTAATGACACCACCATTATTGGTCTAATTACTAATGACAATGAAACACCTTATAGAAAAGAGTTGTCTCGTCTTATGTCTTGGTGTGCTTCCAACAACCCAGTGCTCAATACCACCAAGACAGTGGAAATGGCCATTGACTTTCATAAACAGCAGTTACAACCTCTTCTCTAGAAATTAATGATTCTGCAGTCAATATGTCAGAATCTTTCATATTTCTGGACAAACCTATCACATTCTCTCTCATTAATACAATTTCCATTACTAAAAAGGCACAGTAATGATTACACTTCTTATGCCAACTAAAGAAATTAAATATTTCCTAGCCAATCCTAGTTCAGTTTAAAAAGCCATAATTGAAAGTGTAATCACATTCTCCATTGTTATCTGGTTTGGTTCAGCAACAACACACTCAAAAAAATAAATTACAGCATTTTGTGAGGTCTGTTCAGAAAATGCTGTAATTGGCTCTGCTCTTCCATTATTTGGCAGACCTGTATGCATCTTGTGTCATTTACCATGTCCATAAGGATCCCCATGGACTCATCTCACCCTGCTCATCACTTATTTCAAAAACTCCCCTCTGGTAAACGCTTTAGGTCAATTAAAACTAAAACTAACAGACACCCCAATAGTTTCTTTCCCAGAAAGCCTCACATTATATTATATTATTGGGCTTCTCAAACCAGTAACATAGCCTGGTTTCTTTGTATATTCCTACTTTTTCTGTCATGTACTGTGTGAAGGTGTGTGTGTGTACAGTGGTCAGTATGTACATATATGTTTGTGCACATGCTCACACTTTCACCTGCCAATCGGCATTTATTCATCTTCTTTATAATTGTACTATTCTGCAACTTTGTTTGAAGTTTTTCTTTTTAACTTATGCTATTATGTTATTTGTATGTGATTTTGTGTTCTGTTGTAAGCAGCTGCAAATCTACCAATTCAAATTCCTGTACATTAAGTACTGCTGAATAAAAGTGTTTCTGATTCTGATTATATAATCACGCACTGCCTGGTCCACTCTCCCTCTGTTATTTCATTGCAGACTATTTTTCCTTTAAATGAATATAGTTTCATGACTTCATTTTGTTAGCCCCAAGCTAATTATTGCCCGAATAAAGTTCTTATTTTCTGTATTTTTATAGAACAAAAGAAGAACACCACTTAAACATATTGTTCCAATTACACAGGGGGTAACAGGAGGAATATCTTTACCAGGCAATGAAACTTTTCATCTTTCTTCTTCTTAGCTTTTAATTGAATGTAGTCTTGTTGCTCCTACACCTCTTTCTACTCTGACTATCACTTTACGAAAATTTCAGAAATGTGGTCCAGTAATTCCTTACACCTTTAGTATTTGTCATAAGCTGGAAAAGTTTTGGCATGCTGAAAACTATTATTTTTCATAATCCAGCTCTTTGTATTTGAAGTAACCCAGTGTCCTTTCCACTGTGGTCCAAGCGAGGCATCTGCAAACTTAAAGACATTTCTGATTACTCTGGTCTTTTCACATTTCAGTCTTTAAGGTCCATCTCTGACATTCTTTCTTGTCATGCTTTTTTTATCTGTAGCATAGATTGGTCCTTAAGGCCTGCAAAATATCTTGATCTTTACTGACAATTCCCTTAATCAAATCATACCCCTCAATATCTCAATGAAACCAGTTTCGGCCATATATTAACTTTTATGTGAAGCCTCACATTATATTTTGCTTATTCAATCAATTTTGCAATGTGATCGATTCATGCTCTTTAATTTTTAAAAGCATCCCTACCTCTACTAGAAACCACAATCTCCAAAATATTCAATTTCAGTTTTTATATAGATGATATTCTATGCTGCAAACTCTTCATTCCATTTGTGTCACTCTGGGGCAGTAGGCACTTTTCTTCACATTTTTAGGGAATGTCCAATCATAACTACCTTTTGATCCAGTTTTGCCTCTTTTCTGTCTTCCATTCTTGATATTAATATTCTCCTCTAGCCTCATCAATTTCTTCTGTTTGATCTTTCCTCCCTTTCACTGAATCTTCTCCAACAGAAGTTATTCCCAGTTGGCTGTTACTGTTAAATCTATTTTAATAACCTGTTGAAAATCCTCAGACTATCATTCTCAGCCTTCAAAGCCTCTTTCCTTAATTTAATCCTACTGGTGCTATCAGCAGCAAGGACTAATGGGACATTTGGGGTTAATATTAGCAAGTAACCGTATTGGGTGAAAATCATTCAAAACTGGGTTTCACATGGTAAAAACCGTGGATCAATAAATTACGTCTAGGACACTGGGGACCAGTTGGCTTGGCTGCTTCTCTCACTTGTCAGTTGGCTAGCTATATACAATAGACTGATTTATTTGAAGAGCTGGGGAAAGGGATTTTGGGGTTGAGGTTTGTCTGTAGAGGCAGAGTAGTTTTTTCATTATATGGTTTAATTATGCACAGTGTCTGTCAGTATTTAAATGTTTTACCCATTTACTAAAAATGATCACAAAAAATGAAAAGAAAGAGAGCTAAATAACAAATAACATTCAGCTTTAATGTAAATGCCGAGATGAGTAATTTCTTACATTGGCATCAGCCCAGACTAAACTGTGTGTGTGTGCCAGTCAGCAGTTTCTGGTGTACTCTTAACAGCAGACCTGAGCATTGCATGGCCTTGCACCAAACATGGCCCGTCTATTTCTGTCTCACTTGTGGAAGGTGCGGACGGCAAATACTTGGCTGGGAGTGTCAGTCTGCATCACAGCTAGATGTGACTATGCAGATACAGATCAAAATTGATATGTATGGAAAATTTCGGGAGATTAATAGAGATTATTCATGTTATAGTGAATAAAGGAAGATGACACCTGTAATTAATCCTTGCCTCGTGTGCATTTTGTGTAAAGAAACAACAAAAATGAGTGGTAAAAACAAACTATTGATGTGGAAAACAGATCATTCAACAAATCCTGGACTCCTAAGCATTGTTTCATGGAGGTTAGTGGTAAAGAAGTCTGTCTGGTATGCAAAGGGTACATCACTGCATTTAAAGACTAGAACTTCAGCCATCACTTTAAGACCAAGAATGACAAAAATACAGGAATTTATCTGACAAGGAGAAAGTGAGGACTGCAGAGGAATTGTTAGCTAAAGTGCTAAAACAGAAAGCTTGATGTAGAAAAGAAAGGAACAGTAAAACTAGCTATAAATTAGCTCACAAAACTGCCAAAAGAAGCAAGCCATTTTCTGATGGAGAATTTGTTAAGAGTACTTATTGGAGTCAGCAGCAATCCCCTGCCCAGAGAAGAAGGATGTGTTTGAACATCACAGCGAACAGTTGCAAGATGGATTGAGGAAATTACAAAGAATAACAATAAATAAAACAAATGACAGACAGTTTTAAAATCAGGACAATGGGTGAACAAACAACTCTCAAACTGAGTTAAAAGCCAGGGAATAAAAGTAAGTTTTAAGGCGAGATTTAAAAACAGGAAATTAGGGGACCATCCTAACATTCCGGGGTAAACCATTCCACAGCTTTGGAGCCGGGACAGAAAAAACCCAGTCTCCTCTCTGTTTTAGCCTAGCCTTTCAAGCAGTCAACAGAAACAGATTAGCAGACCTGAGAGACCTTGCTGAACTGTATTGGAAGCCAATGGAGAGATGGAAGCATTAAAGTGCCTGCTAAGAGGTGTGCTACAGCGTTCCATACCAGCTGTTGGCGGGATCTTTGAAAGGAAGGGACTTTAAAATGCTTTTATAAATTGTACAGATGCTAACTGAGTCTTCTTCTGGAATATAAATAGGTGGAAGATGAGGAAAATCGGACAGGTTCTGCTTAGCAAAATTTCTGTTCTAAAAGTAGTGGAAAATTGTGTGATGAGAAATTAAATTTGAAGTTTAATTGCTTGCATGGTACAAAAACATTATCTATGTACAAGTCTCTAAACATTTTAATCCTAGACATTTTAAAAACATTAAATTCTATGTATGTTTGAGAGGGTGGAGAAAAGTGTCATGTAGATGTGCAACAGATATGAGATCCTCTCTCTCAAAGTGCTTCCTACATTGATTCCATATTCTGAGTGAATGAAGGACAATTGGATTATTAGTTTATTGATGATAGTTTGTATTTGTTGGAGCACAGAGCAGAGAATATAAAGAACTACTGCAAGACTTTAGTTCTATTATAGACCAGGCTTCTGTATGTCCATCAGCTGGTGTCAATGTCCTGGGGTCTCATGCATTAACAGTACATATGCACAAAAAATGTTGCATATGCCCGTTTTCACGCTCACTTCAAGATGTATAAAAACTAACTCCCCTTGCGTATGCACTTTTCTGCCAGGTTTTATAACAAGGCAGCACCCAGCTTCAAAGCGCTGCTACTATTTCTGTGGTCCTCTTCTCTTTTTTAGATTCTACAATGCGAGTTTTATCAAATACACCAAAATTAACTGCATATCGTTTACAAATTTAATTCACTTGATTGTAAACATTTTGTAACAATATAATGGTGCACAGAACGGCCAAACTATTCCGACTACCATGGATGCTTTAGTGTTGTTAGAAGACATTGGAAAAAGAAGAATTAGACAGAGTGCTTATTTACAGATAATGAAGACTGACTTCTAAATTGATTTCGATTTCCAACAACTATCCTCTTGGACCTGTGTGCTGAACTGGTGTTGGCTTTACGAAAGCAGACTTTGAGAAATTGTGCTCTACCTGCTCCTTTGCAAGTTCTGTCCACTTTCTGTTTTTTAGCCACAGGAGCTTTTCAACTTGAACTTGCTGACTGATAGGGTATTTCACAATTGTCACTGAGCTTCTCATCCAGATATATAAGATTCCCTTACACTGTGAACTGGCAAATATAAAAGAGCAATTCAGACCAACATCTGGTCTTCCAAATGTAATTGTAGTGGTCAACTGCACACACATCAGCCAGGGATGAATCACCAAAATAATGAGCTGACATTATATCATATATAGCTGGAAAACCTATAAAAACACAGTTGCAGGTGCTTTATCCAACTAGTGAGGCAAAAGGCAGGTAGTCCTTTTAAGGACAGCGAATTACCTCAAAGTAAAAAGCAGAGAATCAGTCGATTGTGGCGTTCTGTGCCATCTCTACACTATAAAGGCACCTTCAGAGAATGAATTTCTTTGTGTAAATAGAAAGCATTTCCATTCTATTAATGTGCTGCTCTATAGTGCACAGAAGGTGTGTCACAGTGTGTAAGCATATACTTCAACAGATGCATTATGATGAACCTGAGCTTGACCCATCAAATGATTAGCCAGATTACAGCATTACAACTTCACTTGAATGTAATTAGCATAATGTATAAACAGCTAATCAGATGCAGCATTTATTTTTTAACCAATTGATTTCATTTGTCGTCAATATCACATAGTACAGCCTTTATATTTCCTTAGTTCATTGGCCATATCTCTTACAGCATCCACTTTTGCATTTTGTGATTCCAGAACCGTCTGTCAGCACATAGACAGACAGCCTCCCAACAGTTTTCAAGGCAGAGGTGTGTGTACAACCAGAGCCCGAAGACATACTTGGCACAGCAGCATCATCACCAGCTGACCATTGCACGGGGGACAGTTTTTGTTATATTGTCTGAAACATAATAAACAGATGATAGGTTGCAACTCGCCTTTTCATGTCGACTGTTATATCTGACCACTTCTTTTTTCTTTTAAGAACTATGTGACTTTCTGAATTTGAACTTTCAAGTGCCTATGCCACACTTTTGTTTCTTATACCTCTGCATAAGCCAACAAAAAGTACATTTTTCCTTGCCTCCACTTCGCATTTGCTAAAATTCTTCTTTTTTTCACATGCCTTTTCCATTGTTTTTTAACCAAACACTGAATGGAAGGTTTTATTTATGTTGATTTGCATATGGGAAGAGTCGGGGTGAGGCTGTAGGCGCAAGCATATGCGTTAAATTTCACATTTGTTGAGATTTATAAAGGAGAAATGCATGGAACTTGGCATACACACAGATTTATGCATCTGGATTTTTTTGTGCGTGCACACATTTCCACTTTTGTCCGTACACTATGTTTTAGTGTGAATTCTATGCACAGCATTATATGTGAGGCCCCAGATCTTTATGGTCTGTATATTTGCCATCTAGTAATAAAATTGAAAGTTAGATAGTACCATGCTTCCTTCTGCATTAGTTTGTTGTAGAGTCTCACTTTGGATGTGTGGATGTTTTAAATTCCAAAAAATGTAGGTTATGATTGAATGTAATTTCTTAAAAAAAAGATTTGTTAATGTATATGGGGATTGTTTGAAAGAGACAAAGAAGCTTTGGAAGGATATTCATCTTAACAGTGAACAGTGTTGATTCTCCCTGCTAATGTGAGATGGAGGGTGGACAATCTATTCATATCTTGTTTCATTTTTTTTCATGCAGACAAAAAATTTTAGTTGAAAAAGATCTTTAAATTTATGTGTAATATTTACCCCTAAATATTAAAACTGATCTGCTAAGATAAATAGGAAGGTGTCCAGTCTAATATTGTGAGCTAGAGAGTTCACTGGAAAAAACACACTTTTATTCAAATAAATTTTGAGTCCAGATATCTTTTGAACATCTGCTAGTGATTTTGGGACTGCTGGCAGGGAATTTTGTAGATGAAATATATACAGTGCCATATCATCTACATATAGTGATATTTATCTCGAATGCATTTCGAAAGTAAACAGCCAGTGGCTTGATGGTAATGGCATAGAGCAATGGTGATAGGAGACATCCTTGCCAAGTACTGCATTCTAGTTTGAAGTGGTCTGAAATAATGTTAAAATGTACTGAAACTTCTGGACTAGTATAGAGTGGTTTAATCAATGCACATATATTTGGGCTGAATCCAAATTTATACAATATAGTGAATAGGTAATCCCATTCAAGCAGCTCAAATGCTGAGTTTGGTCTTGTCCATTGTGTGAGATGAACGGCTAGAGCTGAGGTCCAATACCAGCGATGTTATTTTACCCATATTTGTACTGTCATCCAGAAGTATTTCCATTGTATGTGAGTATAAATAAGCATGAGCAGCAAACACAGGGTTCAGAAAAAAGGAAAAGGATAATGCAGCTAACTTTCAGTAAAGTCAAACTCAAAACCAGCCTCAAATTCACAGTGTGGCCTGCCAGAGATTGACCTGGAGTAGATGGGTGAATGAATAGATCTGCCAGGACCTGATGCTGCAGCTTTGGCTTCAGCTGAAAACAAAAGTGGGAGCGAAACTGCAAGCAAGGCAGGCAAGGAGAATCCTTCGATTCCAGAAGTATTGTAACTGAGCATGGACCTTTTATCCTTGATGTCAACTACAGCTAATACCCACAATAAGTCAGCAGTATCGACCCCAAAACCAGACTCACAACTCTTCCTAAAGAGCGCAGAGAAGATCAAATTCACTGTCAGAGCTGAAGATAATGATTGCCACAATCGAGAGGGACATAAATGAGATAAAGAGTGATATAAAGAAGGGTATAAGAGGTATAAAGAAAGAAATAAAGGACTTATGTAAGAAAATTGAGAAACAACAGGATACCACTGATGAAAAGACAATGGCTGCAAAATCAGAAAGCAAAATGCTTGCTGACGAACTGGCTACGCTGAAAGAGAGATATAAAAGGAACAACATCAGAATTGGAAGTCTCCCTGAAAACGTGAAAGGTCAAACCCAGTGAATTTCATAGCTGAACTATTCTCTATAATAACTGGAGAGAACTTCAAATTTGACACCAAGATCAAGGACTGGGACTTCATGAAGTATTTTCTGCCTCAATGGGGAAATAAAATGGGGGCTTTGCTATTTCTTATTCATCCTTTCTACCCCAATAACCATTAGTCCCAACACAAAAATAGGCTTCATAGCCATAACACCTGGCAATAATGTGAAACTGTTACTCTAGAATCGATTATCTCTTCATAGATAATAATTTTTTGCCCATTTTCACATCTTGTAAATACAACACTATTCTTATTTACGACTATGCCCCTCTGATCGTGATCATGTAGCTTAAATCACTATGCCCTACACTTTCATCATGTAGCTGGTGTCTTAACCCCCTGTTATTAACTGATGACAACTGTACAAAATTTGTATCCTAGGAAGTTAATTATTTTCTGGAGACAAATGAATCTACAAAAGTCTCTGCAGGAATACTCTGGGTAACTCTGAAGGCATTTTTAAGACAATAGAGGACAGATTATTTCATATCTTTTTTGCAAAAATAAAAAGGAGACCAAAAACACATCTGAGTTAATCAACAAACTTATCAGAATATATTTACAATAAGCTTGGTCTCCAAAAGAGGGACTTTATAGGAAAAGACAGGTTTTGCAATCAGAATTTAACCTTTTGACTACTGTACTAAAGAAATGGAACAGCTCATCTTTAAATCACAGCATCTTTAATTATGAACATGGAGAGAATGCCAGTAAGATTTTAGCCCAGCAAATCCACAGGCAGGAAGTCTGCAATGCAATAATAGCAATTGGTCAACAAAGAAGAAGATAAAATCATAGACCATAAAAATATAACCCACATATTTAGAGAGTACTATAAGTCCTCATATTCTTCTCAGTCTGAAGAAGATAAGACACAATCTAATGAGTTTTTTGACTTGTTACTGATACCACAGCTAGATAGTGCTGTGAAACTGGATAAACCTGACACTCTCGGAATTACTAGATGCTATAAACTGACTTCAAAGTGGAAAAGCAGTCAGCCCTGATGGCTACACAGTGAAATTGTATACGAAATTTGCAAAAACGTTAGCTCCACTATTATTAGCAGTGTTTATAGAGATTAAAGACAAAGAAATTCTACCTCAAATTTTTCATCAAGCATTAATTTCCATCTTTCCTAAGACAAATAAGGACTTACTACAATACGCAATACACAGACCAATCTCATTTCTGAATAATGACGTTAAGATACTCTACAAAGTTCTTGCTAGAAGTATTGAGAAAGATTTATTAAAGATAGACACTTAGCTTCTAATCTTTGATGTTTTACAATATATTCATTAATTAAATCTAACACCCCAGAGATGTAGAGAAATACCATATTTTCTTAAAATGGATCCTAGGGAAAGAATGTATAGAGAAAAAAGCAGAGGCACTAGGATAGATCCTTGGAGGATTCCACAGTGGATAGATACTGAGGAGGAGTCGAACCACATCCAGCCAACAGGCCACTGGGAACACTACCAGGAGACAACGTCAGGGTGAATTTTAGTCTGATCAATAAACCGCTGTTTCTACCCTGGTGGAAAACTTGCCCTCTTGTTTCAGGACATGCATTTTTATTTTCCTAATATGTGACAAAACATGTAAAATAAAGGTAGAATTAAAACTGTGACATTGTTTGGTACAGTTACAGGAATGGCATTTTTTTATTGACTAGAGCCTATAGCCATCTAAATGGTCTATGTGACAACAGCTAAATAAAAATGCAATATTTTTAGTCTGTAGGAAACAAATACTTCAGCAATTCTTTAGGTTCATTTTCTACATTTTCTTGAACATGTCCGTCTTCATTTATTAGTCATGTCCTGTGGTGGTAACTATGTGAGACACCTGTTTCATAAATAAATTGGCAATGTTTAAAAAACAATTGTGCTGGTATGAGAAATACAGATTAATGGTATTACTGCAAAAGTGCAGCAGTTTCTTAAATTTATGCTTTACATTTCAGCATATAGTTCAAGATAGCTGTGATCAAATTTGTTGAAATTATTTTTGACAGTCATTGAAAAGGCATTAAGTCTTTCTGCTGTTACAGGGCATGGATGGAAACTGGATGACAGGCAATTCTATTAAGTCACAGTATGACTATGTTTTTATAAAGAGACATCCTTCTCCATGGCAATCTCAGTACCACAGGGAAGAATACTATGAACATGTACATTCTAAATTTTTGTATGAGCTTTACATACTTTCAGAGTGTTGATGATGGCAACCATGAGATACTTTCCTACACAATGTACAGCACTGGGTCAGCATATGAAAAATTTTAAGGGTTAAGAAATCAGAACTGATATATCTATTTGTCCTGCATTGTATTTTATTAGTTCACATGTCTGACTTGCTCCAGTTATTTATCTGAAGGGTTAAATTCACTTCTCTTGATAAGTATTTTATTAGTGTTCTATAAATTTCTCATTCTTATATGTGCTATCGTGATAATTGTGTTATCCATTCCACATGAAAAACAAAATGGCTTGCAGAATGAAAGCTTTAATTACTACTATTGCCTTATACTGATGAACTTCACTGGATACTGTTTCCATAATTTAATAATGTATATGATGTTTTGAATTTTGAAAGAAGTCAAATCTTTGCTTAGAAATTGAAACAAATCATTGTTATCTGCTGAAAGGAGCTTCAAAAATACAGCCAAGCAGATTAACTGTTAAAAGAACTGAAAAAAGATTTTCAAAATCTTTTAGACCTACCATTATGTCAGTCTTTGATAAATGTTTTATTAAGTTTTCCTTTACTTATGCTCTGCTGGTATGGTTTGGAGATGTTAATGTCAACAACAAAACTACAATAAATCAAATTGTAAAATAGAGCAAAAAAATGACAAGGTTTCAATAGTCACATCTCACAGACCTGTTTAATAAGCATATATTACAGAAAGCAGAGTGTATTCTCTCAGACTCAGACATATTGACCACATTCTGAATTGCAGTTGTTGTCATCAGATCACAAATTCAACATTTCAAGGATAAAAGATAACCGGTTTAAATTGTCTTTAAATCCAACTGCTATTAATCTTCAAAATGAGTTCATTTTTTAATAAACATCCAAACTATCAAATCGAATTGTATTTATTACATACAAATTATATATATGGTACAATGTGTAGTGAAATGTGTAGTTGCTCAACTCCAATCAATGACTATTCCTTTAAGAAAAATAAAAATTGACAATAACAATAGTTGACTTTATAAATATTCATAAATCTAAAGAATAGCTCTGAGGGCAGATAAGGTGGCATTTGTTAGAGGAATCAGTGAGCAAATGGTACACCATCTGTTGTGTAGAGATCCATGTCCTGCTTACAGAGGAATCAAAGTATTACACACATCTGAATCAGTCAGAGTGGCTGATGGAACGGTCCTTATGGATGACACTGCAGCTGTGACCCACTGGGCTGGCTACTTTGAGCTGCCGTTTAAAGCTGATCCTCTGGCTAGAATGTTGGATATCTCTGGGTTCACAGTTCTTGAAGCTGATCCTCCAATTAGCTGTGAATCACTCAGTCTCACTGAGACTGCACAGGTGGTGAACCAGGTGAGAGTAGGGAAGGCTGCATGGATCTGTGGTATCCGGCGTGAACTTCTCCAGGCTGGTGGTAAGGCTGTCCTCTTGGCATTGCAAGCAATCTTTGCTTCCATTTGGGAGACTGGCGTCATCCAAACTAACTTGAAAACGGAGCTTGTCGTCCCTATCTACAAAGGGAAGGGTGGTCCTCTGGATTACGGCAACTACACAGGGATAACGATGCTCTTGGTGCCGGGTAAGATCCTTGCTAGGGTTGTCTTCAATAGGATCCATGATCCCTTACTCACCTACCAGTGACCAGAGCAGTCTGATTTTAAGCCTAAGAAGTCTACCATTGACCGCATCCTGGTACTGAGGGTTCTCAAATGCAAGTTTCTTTGCAGGATTTGCCAACTTTCATAAAGCGTTCGACTCAGTTGATTGAGCTGCCCTCTGGGGAATTCTGAGACTCAAGCTTGCTAAATATAATGGCCTGCCTGTATACTGGTACTGTGAGTGCTGTGCAGAGTGGAGGCAGAACCTCTGCATTTTTCACAGTTGATTTTGTGGTTCGTCAGAGGTATGTATTTCTTCCTACTCTGTTCAATGTTTCTTCCTACTCTGTTCAATGTTTGCATGGACTGGGTGTTGGGCAAGGTCATGTAGTCCATCAGCTGTGGGGCATCTGTTGGCGAAGAAAGATTCACTGATCTTGACTTTGCTGACAATGCAGTGATCTTCGTGGAGTCAATGGAGGCTCTGATCAGGGCTCTTGAGATACTGAGCAAGGAATCTGAGTGTCAGGCCTATGATGACCACTTAGGCACAGCCATCAGAAGTGTGTCTGTATGCGGTTAGAATATGGACCTTGTCGAGAGGTTTGCTTACCTCGGCAGTGACATTCATGCCTCTGGTGACTCTTCCTATGAAGTCAGTGGATGGATTGGGAGAGCATGAGGTTGCTGGAAAGGGGTGTGTGGCACTCACAATATCTGTACAAAAGGACGAAGGTCCAAGTCTTTAGACTCCTGGCGCTTCCTATATTGCTATATGGTTTCTAGACATGAACGCTATCTGGTGACCTGAGATGAAGACTGGGCTCCTTTGGTACTGTGTCTCTTTGGAGAATCCTTGGGTACCACTGGTTTGACTTTGTGGTGAATGAGTGGTTGCTCGTGGAGTCCCAAATTAGGCACATTATCTGCATTGTGATGGAGCATCAGTTACAGCACCACGGACATGTGGCACGATTCCCTGAAGGTGATCCAGCTCACAGGATCCTCATTGTGGAGGGCCCGAGTGGCTGGACCAGGCCAAGGGGACGCACACGTGACATCTGGCTGTGGCAGATAAAGGGTCATTTCTGGAGGGTGGGACTGGACATGTCTGCCTGGGAGGTTGCCAGTCAGGATCCCAAGCTGTTTTGTTGTGTGGTCGGTGTGGCAACGCACTGTACCAGTGCATGCTCTCCAATCTGCCCTGACCTAAATAATAGAATTCTAAATATGTGATAAATAAATAATAACTGAATAACTTAAATAATTCAATGTTAAGGGAGTTTATAATTTGGCGTCATGTAATGGATTATTGGAAAAAGCTTCTCCTCAGTCTCTCTGAACTGGACTTTAGGCAGTGGTAGTGTTTATCTGACCGCAGCACAGATGGGATGGCTGGTGTCATGAATAATTTTCTTTGTACTGGTCTGAAATCACTTGGTATAGATGTTCTTGAAGTTAGGGTGGTCATACCCAGTGATGTGTTCAGTTGACCACATGAGTCTCTGCACAGCCTGTCCTGCTGCTTGCTGTTTTCAAACCAGGCGATTATACCTTCTTTCAGAATACTTTCGATGGTAGATGTTTAAATGTTCTACAGTATCCCAGAGAGCAGGCTAAAGTTGCTGAGGCATATGTGATGGTAAAGACATTGTCATGCTTTCATCACCAAGGTGTTGATGTGATTGGACCAGGTCAGGTCCTTCATAATGTAGAGACAGAGGTATGTGAAACTGTCCTCCTTCTCCGCCTGAGTGCTGTTAATACTGAGGAGGTGGTATTACCTCTGCTGTTTTCTCCAAAAATCCACAATCACCTCCTTTGTCTTGATGACCTTGAGGTATAGACCTGTCCTGACACCAGTATGAAAAACATTCCATTTCATCCAGGTAAGCCTGCTCATTTTTGTTAGATATCAGCCTATCCCAGCTGTGTCATCAGCAAACTTGACAATGATGTTAAAGTCATGGGCAGTCATGCAATCGTATGTGTAGAGGGTAGGAGTGTTGTGGCCATTGGGAACACCAGGACATTTCCCAGAGTGCTGGTGATGTTTTATAAATAAATAAATATGCATTTTGCAAATCTGTTAAAGGATGGCCTATCCTCAAGCGATTTTACCCCGTTTTGCATGCAGATATCCATTTTCAGTGAAAAGGAAGCAGTCCCTCCCCACAAATTGAGACTGAAACTATCCATTTTTCCATTTTCTTAATGATGGACTCCAGTGGTAAAAGCAAAATAAAAGGTGGAGCTAAGAAAGCAAAGATTAAGTGAAAATCAAACAGCATTGGAGGAGAATGCAGCATTATGTATGAAAATATCTTTATTTAGAACAGGTGAGAAAAGCTGTCATCTTTTAACTTTACAACACTGCATTTGTTCATGACTTTATTTATTTTTTAAATTTTTTTATTAGCACTAAGTGACAGCAAAGTGGCGAGATAGCTACAGTGGCAAATGTGATTTGCCTCATACACCGTAATACTGCCCAAAATGCACTTAGTCTCTTGTATTATTACATGCTATCTCTAGCAGACAGTAATGTGCAATGCTTTACTTGACTACACTGTTATTGTCAGTTCATTAAATAACTTATAGTGACCAATAAGTGTAGTTGGACCTTAACACCCTTACATAGCTTTCATATTTAACTTTAGGCTTTAGAATTTAGGCCATGTGTAGCCTATTAAGAAAGGGATATTGTTTAGTGAATTTATGATGTAGGTATTAAACAACAGAAACAAAATCTGCTATGAATGCCAAGGAACAAGAAAACGCTGTCTGTGTTTCGCACTTCTGCTCCAACCAGCATCTACAGAGAGTCAGCCCAGTGATGTTGATGAGGCAGGGTTAGGAGGATACAAAAGAAAAAACAGCAAGAGTTATGTGCAACATTGTGGTGCCCTGGTATGATAATAGGATGGATGTTTGTGGGTATTTTTCACTATTATAGAAAATAATATGACCAGTGTGAAATATTATTATGACTGCAAGATAAGCATTAATATGTTAAGTATTCATAGTATCTTATAGTGCACACTACAATGTAGTAATCCTATTAATTAATTAATTTCTTTGTTATTAAAGATGATACTGATCTTGTAGGAAAGGAGGGAGTTAGTTCAACTGCAGGATCCATGCCAGAGACAAGATAGAGGCAACAACAACTGTGGAGGAAAAAGAAAAAGATATTCAGATAGATGACAGGAATGTAGAGAAGGCAACTACAAGCTTTGATTACTTTGCACATTCCTAGTCCAAATATCTTGATCTATTTTTCTTCTATCACTTCCAACAATCCCAGGACAAGGTGTTTTGTGGATGTGGTAAAAACAACTGGAAAATGTGGTCTTAACTTTCAAGTGTACAAAGTTCAAGGTACCTATATTCTACAAGATGTAACTCTTGACCATGTCAACTTGTTGTTTCAGCAATCTACATGAGTGCATTGAAAAGAACAAGAAAATGCTGATTTACTAGTCGTGTGTCACTTTTATTTTGTTGGCAGTTACCATGGTGGCCTAGTAGTAATACCCCCTTCACCCCCACATTCTCGAGTGAGCTTGTCTGTATCATGTCACTCCAGTGTTGAATAACAGTCCCACTCCACCCCGGTAAAGGGAGTACAGCAGGGGACTCAGAACACAGCTTTGTGGAGAAGTTGTGGTAAGAGTAAGGGATGATTAGGTGTGGCCACCCACTCAAATCACGTGGAGTCTGCTTGTCAAGGTAAAAATCATGGCATGCACAGTAATTATTTGCATCTTTCATTAGTCAAGTCTAAATATTAGTTTAATTTTTATGTGTAACGCGTTTGATCTGATGTTTCACTATAAGTGTCACATTCACTACTATATTAGATTTATTTGCACTAAGTTTATGTTTGTTGGCTGTGTTCTTTGTGATGTGATTTTAAAGTTGCATCATGGTCTCTCTCTGAAGCATGCCGATAAACCAAATTTCCCTCTTAGGACAAAAAAAAAGTGAAGTCAATGCGAATATATAGTAATGTTTATAATACTACCATTTATTATAATCCAGAAACAAAGATACAGGCTTTCAGTTTATTCTTTAAAAAATGTGTTCAAATTATATTGAATGATGTTAATAATGCCATCAAAGCCACTGGGAGTGTGTTCAGCTCCATCACTTTACAAAGACATTGTTGATAGATGCATCAGGTCCTCTGATTTTGCTGTGCCATTTGACATTCCATCTATGCATTTACTGTATCCAAGTCATGGGTAGCTGGAGTCAGGATTAGGGCAGGAATTAATAAAGGACAAGACGCCATGATGTAAGAGTGTGACTTAAGAATGAATACAGTGCAGGCCACAAGATATCTTTACAGGGTGCCAATGCAGGCCCTGCTCCACAATTTAAGGGGCTAAATGCTATAATAAAGGGAAATGTATAATAAATTAGCCAAAAAGTTCAATATACTTATTTACCTCTAATACCTCCTACCACTGTGCAAAGAAATGATTTTAAACTCCACTTCCTAGTTTTGTGTTCTTATTGGTCACTCGAGACTTTTTCAGATAGTCAGCAAGGATTTCATGTTTACTTTTATCCATTTCTAAATGTTTTTACTTTCTATTCCAATTTCCTTATGCCTTAAGATGCTTAAAGTGTGTTGCTGTGGAGAGCTACTCTTCAGTAATGCCCTCTAATTCTTCTTCTTTCTGCTGCTCGCGTTAGGGGTTGCCACAGCAGATCATCTTCTTTCATATCTTTCTGTCTTCTGCATCTTGTTCTGTTACACCAATTACCTGCATGTCCTCTCTAACCACATCCATAAACCTACACTTAGGCCTTCCTCTTCCCTGGCAGCTCTATCCTTAGCATCCTTTTCCCAATATAGTCAGCATCTCTCCTCTGCACATGTCCAAACCAACGCAATGTTGCCTCTCTGACTTTGTCTCCCAACCGTCCAACTTGGGCTGTCCATCTAATGTACTATTTCTATTCCTATCCATCCTCGTCACACCCAATGCAAATCTTAGCATCTTTAACTCTGCCACCTCCAGCTCTGTCTCCTGCTTTCTGGTCAGTGTCACAGACTCCAACCCATATAACATAGCTGGTCTCACTACCGTCCTATAGATCTTACCTTTCACTCTTGCTGATATCCTTCTGTCACAAATTACTCCTGTCACTCCTCCACCCATTCCAACCTGCCTGCACTCTCTTTTTCACCTCTCTTCCACAATCCCAGTATCTCTGTACTGTTGATCCTAAATATTTAAACTCATCCACCTTCGCCAACTCTACTCCTTGCACCCTCACCATTCCTCTGACCTCCCTCTCATTCACACACATGTATTCTGTCTTGTTCCTACTGATCTTCATTCCTCTCCTCTCTAGAGCATATCTCCACCTCTCCAGGGTCTCCTCAACCTGCTCCCTACTATTGCTACAGATCACAATGTGATCAGCAAACATCATAGTCCATGGGGACTCCTGTCTAATCTCATCTGTCAACCTGTCCATCACCATTGCAAATAAGAAAGGGCTCAGAGCTGATCCCTGATGTAATTCCACCTCCATGTTGAATGTATCTGTCGCTCCGACCACATACCTCACCACTGTCTACTGAATGGGAATAATAAGTTTCAGAATAAAAACTTGCCATTACAGAAGAGTCATTGCTTGTTTATATAGGGAATAGCAAGATCTGGGTGCAGATAACTTCATCTTAGAACAGTACTCTATTAGCAATTGCCTGTTATAAATGTACTCTTTCTGAGTTTGAAGTTTCAGTTGCTTGTAACAGTATGTTACTGATGTACAAAGACTAAAATTATAATATAATAACATTATAGTAATAATATTATTACATTAACACTAATAGGGCAGAGATGTGTTTCTGGTGCTGGTATCTGGAAGGTAGCAAGTTCAAATATCATTACTGTTAGAAGGGATCCTACTCTATTGCACCCTTAAGCAAGGCACTTAACATGAAAATTGCTCTTGGGTCTTAATACAATTTCTGACCCTGTGCTCTGACCTCCAAAGAACATGTGAAAAAATAATTTTTCCTTAGAGATTAATAAAGTATATAAAAAAATCTAATTATAGATGTTTCTTTACCACTCCCAAGGAAAGATAATTTACATTGAATAAATTCTTTAACTAAAGGCAAACATATTTTTTTGCAAAGTACACAAATTCAGCTGTTGATCCAATTGAACATTTCAATTTTAACAAAGTAGAGTTGACTTTATATACACTATTTCAGGTTTCCCTAATACATGTTCTTAGTCCATCAGTCCATTTTTCTATTCCATCAATTCCTCGCTAAGCACAAAGGAAGAATCAAATCTAGATGGGACACCAGGCAATCACAGGGCACTCTCAGGCAAGTATCAAGCTGCTACAGGGCAGTTGTAAAGTCACCAATCAGCTGAAAACTAATATCTTTAGAGATGTGGAAGGAAAGTGAAGTCACAGAACACACAAACTCCACATCTGAATTCATCCAGGTTCTTGGAAGTGTCAAGCAACAATACTAAAACTGCACCACCAAGTAGCTCACTTGTGATATTATACCACTAAATGATAATTTTTATAAGGGACTGGCCAACTATTATAAAATGTTTCAAATCAAAGGAATTCATACTTGTTACACACATATGATGGGTCAATTTATTACATGCAAGTCTTTAAGATGTATGAGGAATTAAAAGTACACAAACAAACCCCAGTGAGGACATTGAAACTACACAAAAGAGAACACACTCGGGCTACAAAGGCATGCAAATCTTTAACACTTCAACACATTCTTAGAGTTTCAGTATGGAGTCTTTGCAGAGTGTTAAACTAATGATGAAAATAGTAAGGTGAAGAGCAATTGTTATTTTCAAATCAGGTCTTCAGTAACACTACATCACAACAGCAAAGAATGACGTTGGGTAAAGGCAAATTTCACAAACATGCAGGAAAACATTTATTCATGCAAAGAAATAAAGATACAGCACGTGCAACTAATAAGTTCTTGTGCAACTGTTATACTAGAGTTCTTATTCATGTTTGTTATCTAAGGAAGAATACTACATAATGGAAAATAGTTTGAATTATTTTAAAAATTAAACCTACAGAGTATACTACAAACAATACACAGAGAAATGGAAGAGTGTGATTTATGCAATTTACCACATTATGACAACACCTGAGTAACAAAATTGTACTCTTTTTCTTGTCTCATTAAACAATATAGGTGAATCTTGCAGTATTTGTAATGCTGAATTTAGATATCTAATCAGACCTTCTCTATCACGCAAGGTTTTAAGTTGCACACTATTATAGTTAAAAAAAAATATATATTTATACTATATATTCATGATGGGAGCATCTCACCTAAAATATAAAAGTGTACAATTTTCTGCTGTTCTTTACTTCAGGAAAATCCCTTTAAAGGGTCCAGCAGCAGTCAGCAAATATATTGGGACTCCAACTGCCTTGGTATTGCTTTTCCATTTTAGAAATATCCTAATGAAACTGTTTGCCAGGCATATTGCTGACTGCTTTGAGATTTCCAGAGAAAAAGACTAGATGAGAATCCAACAAATGAATTTTTAAAAATGTAAACAAATACAGTAGATTTTACATTTTGATATCTGATCACCAACTGGCATGGAGCTGCAGGTCAGAAAGGTAACAAGCTTCTGTTCAACTTGTCCAAAACTGTCACAGCATGAAAACTCAGACAGACTTATTTTATGCCCTTCTGGAAAGTTGCAAAATGTTCAGAAAAAAGCAATTAAAACATTTTAGTCCTGAATATAAGCTTTAACAAATTGTACACCTTAACTAAGTATTTATATACTAAATATAGTGCATAAAAGAAGACATAACTCAAAAAGTATGGATGATAGAAGATATCTGAGTACATTTCCGAAATCAGCATGAAAAGGTACTTTTAAATACTCTTAAGTTGTTCTTTGACTAAATTTCTGTTGACCAGTGTAACTGACATCTTCAGAATAAAAATAAATAACTTAAATAATAAATTATATAGATAATAAAAACAATAAATTATAAAGAAGAATTCAGTTTGGCCACCTGAGGCCACAGGTCCACCACGCTCTCGACCCTTTGCAGTTTGCATACCAGGAGGGAGCGGAGGATGCCATCATCTATATGCTACACTGATCCCTCGCCCACTTGGACAGAGGCAGTGGTGCTGTTAGAATTATGTTTCTGGACTTCTCTAGCGCCTTCAACACCATCCAACCTCTGCTCCTTAGGGACAAGCTGACAGAGATGGGAGTAGATTCAAACCTATTGGCATGGATCGTGGACTATCTTACAGACGGACCTCCATATGTGCGTCTCAGGAACTGTAGGTCTGACATTGTGGTCAGCAACACAGGAGCACCGCAGGGGACTGTGCTTTCTCTGGTCCTGTTCAGCCTATATACATCAGACTTCCAATATGACTCAGAGTTTTGCCAAGTGCAAAAGTTCGCCGACGACACTGCTATCATGGGCTGCATCAGGAGTGGGCAGGATGAGGAGTATAGGAACCTAATCAAGGACTTTGTTAAATGGTGCGACTCAAACCACTTACACCTGAACACCAGGAAGACCAAGGAACTAGTGGTGGAGTTTTGGAGGCCCAGGCCCCTAATGGACCCCCTGATCATCAGAGGGTACAGACCTATAAATACCTGGGAGTGCAGCTGTATGATAAATTGGACTGGACTGCCAATACTGATGCTCTGTGTAAGAAAGGTCAGAGCCAACTATACTTCCTTAGAAGGCTGGCGTCTTTCAACATCTGCAATAAGATGCTGCAGATGTTGTATCAGACTGTTGTGGCAAGTGACCTCTTCTACGCAGTAGTGTGCTGAGGAGACAGCATAAAGAAGAAGGACGCCTCACACCTGGACAAACTTGTGAGGAAGTCAGGCTCTGTTGTAGGAATGAAGCTGGACAGTTTAACATCCGTGGCAGAGCGACAGACCCTGAGCAGGCTCCTGTCATTCATGGAGAATCCACTGCATCCAATGAACAATGTCATCTCCAGGCAGAGAAGTAGCTTCAGTGACAGCTGGTAAAACGTTAACATTATTCAAAGTTATTGTTTGTTTTTACCTGCATTTTTATTACTCTTTAATTTAATATAGTTTTTTGTATCAGTATACTGCTGCTGGATTATGTGAATTTCCCCTTGGGATTAATAAAATGTATATCTATCTATCTATCTATCTATCTATCTATCTATCTATCTATCTATCTATCTATCTATCTATCTATCTATCTTCAACAACCTACCATTGACAACATTTATTAATTGAGTTTAGAGGTTCATTATTGGTATCTCAAGATTCAGCAGCATGGAGTGCAGTAAAACGTTTATTTAAAGGAACCATTATAAATTCTGACAGGTTTTGTCAACCTGCAGTGGAGTGAGGTCTGAATGCTTGCTAAATGGCATTGTAGGCTGCTTTGTTTTATTTTTTTTATTTCAATTTATAGAAAATATGCAAACTATTTAGAATATTAACAATATTGATTAAAGTTGCAGTGCTTTTCATAAAACAAACACAACAACAACAGTAATAATAATAATTCTCCAAGTGGAGCAGCATAGGAGAAATAGACATGGCATCAATAAAACTAAACAAGCAACAAAACAGGATGACTGCAAAAGTGGGCTTTGATTGCATTGCTGAAGATTAAAGTCAAAGTGTACAAATCTCCCAAAAGGAATTATGTTAAAATTTGCATTAAAACTAGGCAAATATTATCCTATGTGGTTCACTGCCGTCTATGAATTGATTGATAGCACTCTTCATGTTTGTGCCAGACCTGCTGAAAACTTCTCTCTAGTCAGCTTTTTATTTGAAAAACTCTGACATTGTGCATTGAGTGGATGGGGATACTGTGTTCTCTGCATACAGCAATGTGGACACAGTGGGGTAAAGGTGCTATATAGGCATCGACCCGACACAGACTGACAACGGAGGCACGTAAAAATGAAACAAAAGATTTATTTTTCTTCAGCTGTGGGGCACTTCTTCCCCAAAACACAGTTCCCAAAACACACAAAAGAAAAACACCACAACACACTCTTCTTCCTCCACTCCACCCAGGCAGCTTTGTCCTCCTCCTCCCAACGCTGGTGCCTCGAGTAATGGCTGCTGGCTCCTCTTATAGCCCACCCTGAAGTGCTCCAGGTGATGATTGACCTAATTCAGGCTGCACTTTCAGGTGTGGCTCTACACAGCCCATACAGGCTCAGGAAGCCATGCAGCTCCCCATGGTGGTGGACATGGAGCACAACAGGGCTGAGCTCCGGTGTTCCATGATTGTGGCCCTGATGCAACCCAGGGGGGCTGCCACCAAGTGTTCTGGGAGATGTAGTGTGCAGCCCATGTCTGCTCCCCGGATTTAGTGCCAAAGGTGCATCCCGGCCAGGCATGGGTCCCGGCCGCCCTCTACAACAGTTAATAGAAATCATAGGTTAGTGTTTAAAAATAATTATTATATTTTTATTGCACCAAATTTTGTGATTGTATTTGGCTAGTCAATTCATTTCAGAGATGTAAATTACCTTTCTGTGTTTATGTCGTGGTAAGACTATCATTTTGCTGTCATTATCACCATTAGTCTGATAGGTCAAGTAAAGTCCGTATTGAAAGTAGATCTGGTTTAGATTTTCAACACTGTTTTTCCAGCAGGACCCATTCTCTAGTATTGCTCCAGAACTGCAGGAATATTGCTTCCTAATCTTAGGATTGTGGAGCATTTGATTCAATGCACCCTGTAAATGAAGCCTATGGTTAATAAAATGTTTTATTGGATTTTGTGTTTGTTTGATATATTGTGAGATTTTTCAGACCCCGATAACCCCCCAAAAACGGCATGCACTGAAATTCTGTTAACACAGACAGGGAATGGTAGTCCACCGCCACTGCATCTATAAATTCACAGGCTTACCATGTAATGTGTCAGTCACCTGATAGTTGACGCAGGGAATATTTAAAACCAGCCACTGACCTGGCTTTGTGCTCTTTATTCTGTCTTCTCTCCTCCAGAATGAGCTTCAGCTAAACCTACCTGATGAGGGAGGCTATGTATTCCTGAACTGAAGAAGGGAGTTAATGCAGGCAACCAATTATGTTACTGCTTGATTGCTGTGGTTGTGTGCATTAAAATAGCTATTCCTATTTGAATAAATGCTGAGACTGTTCCCGTTTTCACTACAATAAATCTGATTTTCTTGGAAATCTGGACTTACCCCCTTCTCTCTCGTGCAAGCTGGTGACCCACACGTCACAAGTGCTACCAGAAGTGAGGGATTGCACAGATGGATCCCCAACAAGTGTAACATGTTCCTCTTCTACTGGTGCCAACTGATGCCCCTGCAGGTACTCCTGCCCTTGCCCGTCACAGAGATGTGCTCATGAAGATGACTCCTTTGGACAATCTGTAGTGTTTCTTATTCTGTTTTGAACACAAAGCACTGGGTCAGGGGAGAATGGGAAGGTATCTTGCCCCTTTTTTGACTGTGGAGACCTTCCAGTGCATGCAAAATCTTCCTCCCAAAAGATATGATGATTATGATTTCCTGAAGCAGCAATTCTCCTCTGTATGGATGTGAGCTCCTTGGCATAAGTTTTGGCTGAGCAAATTGATCCAGATCACCCTACACGAGGACAGGTGCAGGACTTAGTAGACCTTTTAAAAGCTGGTTCCTTGCAGACACCTTTGAAGACATTGTGGAAAAGCTTGCTATTGATGCAGTCTTGTCTGGGATAAGCCATGACCTCTGTAATGAGTTGCTCTAGAGTGATGTATACTTGCTACTGGGTTTGACCCTAAGATTGGATGGCACCCAAGCCACAAGAAGACATAGGGGCTACCCTTACTTGGCACCAACTTCGCCCTAACTGTTCCTTCCCCATCTGATTGTGAATCGTCGTAGCTACATTCCACAGCCCCTAAACCCAACTCATCCTTGCCCCTCCTTGAAGCAACATGTGCCACAATTCACAGCCATGGTCCCACCAGTTGAAGCTGAGGCTTCTAGGATCACTGATGCCACTGGTGGGAACACGTAGACCATCTCCACAGGTACAAGACACTATCATGAAAATTCCTCAGCTTAAATCAAGTGCAGATGCTTTTGCTGTGACCAACCGGAACATCTGGCTTGGGTGTACCACCTGTCGCCTGAACAGTCCATGGAGATCAACTTGGCCAGGTTATGCTGTTCTCAAGTTCCCACCAAGGTATTGAAAGAAGACACCTTTAAGGTCTCTGTCAAGTTGGCCAGACACGAGGTCCCAGCCCTGTTAGACTCTGGTAGTGACCACTGCGTGGTCTGCCATGACTTTTTTTGGCAGATTCCTTGCACAAGTATGGAATGGTTGAACATTCGCTGTGTTCATAGGGACATTAAAGAGTATAAGACTGTCTTACTCCCTCTGAAATTTAAAAGAGGAAGTTTAAAGTTTGGACTGCCACATCAGATATTTCATCCTGGCCTCTTTAAATACAGAAGAGAAATGCCTCTTGCGTACTAGCCACCTGCAGAGCACCTCTTTCTGTAATAGACAGGAAGGGGCTCGCCCTGAAAGGTCGGCCTGAGAGCTGACTTGGAAATTGATCCTGATTTGTCCAGTGAGAATGGGGATGATCTCTCACCTGGGCTTCTGGGACAGTTGAAGAGCTCTATGAAGCAGGTACTGGCAATTTCAGCCTTCTCAGATGGGGCAGCAGCTTTGACCTCTGGGGAAACTTTAGCTTGAGAAGTAGGGGCTGCTGTGTCATGTTCTGCAGATGCAGGGGATGACACACCAACGGATTTTGCATGTTTGCATCTAGCTGACATCAGCTTATAATTTGCATTTAAATTACCACATGTCGCAGATGATTGCTACTATGAAGAGTGGAAGGGCCCGGATTTCAAAACACACTTTATAATTAAGGACAACTTCTTGTGTTGGGTGATTTCTGATCACATAGTGGGCGGTCTGATCGAGCAGTTGGTGGTCCCGAGTGGTCCTAGAGAGAGAATATTGAAAATTGCTCACCCCCATGTGTTTGGGGGGTGATCTTGGTGCAGAGAAGATGAAGGATTGCATTTCAAAACACCTTTATTATGTGAATATGGGCAGGGATGTGGAGCAGTTTTGTAAGCTTTGCCCCAGCTGTCAAGGTGTCTCTGCTCATAGGCTCAATAGGGCTCCTTTCTCACCAATGTCTATTTTAAACTTCCCTTTTGAGATAGCTGGGTTTGACATTGTTGGTCCACTTCTCAAGAGTAAGAATGGTTACCAATATATGCTTGTGTTGATTGATTATGCAACAAGATATCCCAATGTGGCTGCCCTTTAGAAGGCTAATGCCCAGGCTGTTGCAAAGGCTCTGTCAGAAGCGTTCACTCATGTTGGCATTCCAAATGACATTTTAACTGACCAGGGTACACCCTTTAGTTCCTGCACATGAAACACCTATGTGAGAGCCTTGCAATTAAAGAATTGAGCACCATTGTTTATCATCCTCAGACGAATGGCCTGACAGAATGATTTAACAAGACTTTTAAACAGATGATTCCAATGCTGTTGCAGGTACGATCGCCAGATTGCTGCCCCAGGCTGATACTGAGACAATCAGACCATGTGCCAGCAAGGAAATACACAGTCGACTGCCTTGCACAAACCCAGAGACAAGTCATCCTTGCAGACAATTGCTTGCACCTGCTCCACTCCCTAGCGTGAGCGCTTTCATTATTTATTTATTAGAATGGCCAGTTTTTCTGAGCTGCGGACCTGCTATACCACACATTAGTTGAAGAACAAATGAGTCCTGCAAACTATAAGGTTAGGATTCCCAGCATGCCAGTGCAAATCCTACATGTTAATATTATGAAGCAGTGGTGTGATCCTAATTAGGTGTTGCCATTGTCACTGCAGTCTCCCAGACCGGGGTTGTTATTGGTGATAATTTGACGGGCATTCATAAGGCTGGGTTGCTGTCCCTGATTGGAAGGATCTCCATGGTCTTTTTGGCCATGCCCAGCTGGACTGAAATTGCTGAGCATAAGATTGTAACTGAGCCTAGTGTTAAAATACAGATGCACCTGTATTGCATTCTGAAAGCAACGAAGAATGTGATATACGAGGAGGTGAAGCAGATGCTTTCTTTGGGTGTGATTTGTAAGAGAAAATACGTATTGTGCAGGTCAATTGTTCTGGTGCTGAAAGCAGACGGCTGCGTTTGGATTTGTACAGATTTTCGACCCTTGAATGGGATTTCCAAATTTGAAGCATACCTGATGTCACGTATTAATGGCTTGCTGGAGGTGCTTTGTCAAGCACCACATACAGTGGTGCTTGAAATATTGTAAACCCTTTAGAATTTTCTTCATTTCTGCATAAATATGATCTGAAACATCATCAGATTTTCACTCAAGTCCTAAAAGTAAATAAAGAGAAACCAGTTAAACAAATGAGACAAAAATATTATACTTGGTCATTTATTTGTTAAAGAAAATGATCGAGTATTACATATTTGTGAGGGCAAAAGTATATGAACCTTTGCTTTCAGTATCTGGTGTGACCTCCCTTTGCAACAATACCTGCAACTAAATGTTCCCGGTAACTTTTGATCATTCGTGCACACTGGCTTGGAGGAATTTTAGCCCATTCCTCCTTACAGAAAAGCTTCAACTCTGGGATGTTGGTGGATTTCCTCACATTAACTGCTCGCTTCAGGTCCTTCCACGACATTTCGATTGGATTAAGGTCAGGACTTTGACTTGGCCATTCCAAAACATTAACTCTATTCTTCTTTAACCATTCTTTGGTAGAATGACTTGTGTGCTTAGGGTCGTTGTCTTGCTGCATGACCCACCTTCTCTTGAGATTCAGTTCATGGACACATGTCCTGACATTTTCCTTTAGAATTCTCTGATATAATTCAGAATTCATTGTTCCATCAATGAAGGCAAGCCATTCTGGCCCAGATGCAGCAAAACAGGCCCAAACCATTATACTACCACTACCATGTTTCACAGATGGGATAAGGTTCTTATGCTGGAATGCAGGGTTTTCCTTTCTCCAAACATAACACTTTTCATTTAAACCAAAAAGTTCTATTTTGGTCTCTTCCGTCCACAAAACATTCTTCCAATAGCCTTCTGGTTTGTCCACGTGATCTTTAGCAAACTGCAGAGGAGCAGCAATTTTTTTTTGGAGAGCAGTGGCTTTCTTCTTGCAGTCCTGCCATGCATACCATTGTTGTTCAGTTTTCTCCTGATGGTAGACTCATGAACATGAACATTAGCCAATGTGAGAGAGGCCTTCAGTTGCTTAGAAGTTACCCTGGGGTCCTTTGTGACCTCGCCGACTATTACACACCTTGCTCTTGGAGTGATCTTTGTTAGTCGACCACTCCTTGGGAGGGTAACAATGGTCTTGAATTTCCTCCATTTGTACACAATCTGTCTGACTGCGGATTGGTGGAGTCCAAACTGTTTAGAGATGGTTTTGTAACCTTTTCCAGCCTGATGAGCATCAACAACTCTTTTTCTGAGGTCCTCAGAAATCTCCTTTGTTCATGCCATGATACACTTCCACAAACGTGTTGTGAAGAGTAGACTTTGATAGATCCCTGTTCTTTAAATAACACAGGGTGCCCACTCACACCTGATTGTCATCCCATTGATTGAAAACACCTGACTCTAATTTCACCTTCAAACTAACTGCTAATCCTAGAGGTTCACAAACTTTTGCCACTCACAAATATGTAATACTAGCAGAATACCCGCGCTTCGCAGCGGAGAAGTAGTGTGTTAAAGAAGGTACGAAAAAGAAAAGGAAAAATTTGAAAAACAACGTAACTTGATTGTTAATGTAATTGTTTTGTCATTGATATGAGTGTTGTTCTCATATCTATCTATCTATATATATATATATATCTATCTATCTATCTATATATATATATATATATATATATATATACCCGCAGCAGCGGAGAAGTAGTGTGTTAAAGAAGGAAAGTGAAAGAAAAGGAAACATTTTGAAAATAACGTAACATGATGTCAATGTAATTGTTTTGTCACTGTTATGAGTGTCGCTGTGATATATATATATATATAGCAAAATACCAGCTTCAGCGATGTCATGTGTTAAAGAAGTTATGAAAAGAAAAGGAAACATTTTAAAAATAATGTAACATGATTGTCAAAGTAATTGTTTTGTGTATTTGGCGGCAGCGTCACAAAGTTTTTTTCGTCTAGCTGCATCAGAAAATGTACCACAACGTCTGACATGCCTCCTTTTTAGTGTTTTCTCACAGCTTGGATTGCTGCTGTCATATATATATACACACACACACAAACACACACATACATACATATATATACACATACATATCTTCATATCTACATATCTATATACATATCTACATATACACATATATATATATACATACCTATCTACATCATATATACACATACATACATACATACATACACACACACAAATTATATATATGTGTGTATGTATGTATGTGTGTGTGTGTGTGTGTGTGTATATATATATATATACATACATACATATATATACACATACATATACTTGTGTGTATGTTTGTATGTGTCTATATGTGTGTGTATAGCTTTGGTCACTGAGTGCAAGGGAAAAATAATAAAATATAGTCTATAAGTTATTAAACAGTAAAACATTAACGTTTTAAGAAGTACAGGTACATTGAGCACTACTGGAGTGGTTTCAGGTAAACTACATTTTAAAGACTGTGTAACACAACAGGTAAGTAACTAACAGCAGCTAAAATGTATATGGATCATCTCTCGGTAGTTGATCCCTTTTGAAAGGCGCTACACGACGGCTGTGGTATAGAAATTACATTTTCTATGTGAACGTTCAAATTTGTGCCTCTGGTAATGTGCCTTACCGGCATTTAAAGAAAATTAGTTTTGTGTCCTCTGCAGTGTTAAGAGAGAAAGGCTTTGGTTTGGGATAAAAGGAAAAAAGGTGTAAAGAAAGGAAAGTTGCCTTTTTCTTTTATATAGTATAGAGAGATGTGTTCGCTGACGTTATGATCGCTTTGTGTAGACTGGTGAGACGCCCCGCCATTAATCGGCTGTGATGGCACTGTCAGTCCTCCACTCGTGTGCGTGTTTTCATAATCCGAGGTGAGGACCTCATAATCGATCGTGCAAAAGAAAGTGTGAATCGCCTTAATATTATTTTCCGTGGTGTAGAAAAGGGGTCCCGTGTTTGCACTTGTCTGGGCTATAGCGCAGGGGGAGGATGAAAAAAATTAAAAGTGCTCACTTTGACTTAAGGCAGAAGCGCAGTCAGCGTCTCAAAGGCCGGCACAGCTATGCACGCGCGCTGGCTGCTCGACTTTTGCTGGGCAGGAGACCACAGTTTTTGCAGACACGTTCATGATATCAAAAGTCTCAGCGCTCTTTGGAGGTCATTCATATATTATATATATAGCAAAATCCCGCTCGCAGCGGAGAAGTAGTGTGTTAAAGAAGTAATGAAAAGAAAAGGAAACATTTTAATAATAACGTAACATGATTGACATTGTCATGAGTGTTGCTGTCATATATATGCCTGCCTAAATAAGTCACCCTCGCTTTGCTCTTACTTTATTTACCGTTCATTTAATCATGGCTATTGGCGGAAAAATTATAAAATGGAAGGAGGATGGCTTTACCAAAACAATTATTGATGGCGAATCGATTATTCATAAAGCTTGAATTGGTGATGTTTTTCTGTGTTAACCTCATATTTTTCAGACTTCTTCTCAAACTAAGGTGGTGCGAGGGTAAAATGAATCGGGATGCGCTGATCAATGTAATCGTGTACCAGGAAATCATGCATTGACAAAAGCTCCCTTTGCTTGTAATGCAAAGTGTGATTAAATGCATTATTTTTAACGTTATGGAGCACATGCATGAAGCTTCTCAGCTGTGCTTGTGCTAAGAAAAGGAAAGATTTTAAAAATAACGTAACACGATTGTCAATGTGACCTTTTGTAAGTAGTGCCTGGAGGATTCAGTGTGGAGAAACTCTATAGAGACAGCGTGTGTATTAACTTGTGGATTTTTCTGTGAGTATTTGGTGGCAGTCTGACAAAGTTGCTTCGAAAGACGGCATTAGCTGAGCTCAGCTCAGACCGAAATTAGATGAATGGGAGGGGAGATGATGACGTGACTCCCCCACCCGCCTTAACTGTCAATCCCCACAAACACAGTCTCGGAATTTGCATAAGCACACCCCTTCACCTACAATTTTAACTTAGTTATAAAGTGATCAAAACTCTCGTTTATATCCTGCGTCCTCTCATTAAACTTGTATCCCGCATTACCTGTGGGCATGTGAAACGCCAGCGTAGCCTGTCTATGAACTTAATTTAAAGTTTAGGTTTACACCTTGCTTTCTTTCCGAGGCAGCAACACTCATGAATATGGTAGTATATGTCACTTGCTCGCTTCTTATTGTTTTTCGCTGCGTTCTCAATTATATAATGCATGTTTTCTTAAGCGCTTTTTGCAGGTCTTCCTGGTTTTCTACGCACTGCGTTGACAATCAGTTCACGTGATTACGGGGAGGCGTGATGATGTCACACGAAACTCCGCCCTTCCAGCTCAACTCCATTACAGTTAATGGAGAAAAATACCTTCCAGTTATGACCATTAGGCGTAGAATTTCGAAATGAAACCTGCCCAACTTTTGTAAGTAAGCTGTAAGGAATGAGCCTGCCAAATTTCAGCCTTCTACCTACACGGGAAGTTGGAGAATTAGTGATGAGTGAGTGAGTGAGTGAGTGAGTGAGTGAGTGAGTGAGTGAGTGAGGGCTTTGCCTTTTATTAGTATAGATTCAATCATTTTCCTCATTAAATAAATTACCAAGTATAATATTTTTGTCTCATTTGTTTAACTGGTTTCTCTTTATCTACTTTTACGACTTGAGTGAAAAATCTAATGACGTTTCAGGTCATATTTATGCAGAATTATAGAAAATTCTAAAGGGTTCACAAACTTTCAAGTATCACTGTATATCTCCACCCTGGATCTAATGAAGGAGTACTGGCAGGTGCCTCTGGAAGAATCAAGCTTTGAGAGGACCGTGTTCACCACCCTGGATGAGTTGTTCAAATTCACCTGGTTCCCTTTTGGTCTCCATTGCGCTCTGGTAACTTTTCAGTGGATGATGGATCAGATTCTGCAACCACATTCTGTGTATGCTGGAGCATTTCTTGATGACATGCTCATTTTCAGTAATGATTAGTGGTCACATCTCGACCACCTGCAAACAGTGCTTGACAGCTTGAGGGTGGCTGGGTTGACATCTAACCCTAAAAAGTGTAAACTGGGTATGTTGGAAACATGTTATTTGGGGTATTCTATGGGGAATGGTTTGATTAGACTTCATTTGAAGAAAGTGGATGAGATGCTTGTGTAACCATGTCTGGAAATGCAGAAGTAGGTTTGTGCTCTCCTTGGACTTGGTGGTTATTACAAGAGGTTCATTCTGACGTTTACACATAGACCCGCCCTTCTCACTAGCCTGACAAAAGGCAGACAGAGCCTTCAGTATTGTCTGGACAGATGATTGTGAACAGTCCTTCTCTGATTGCTTTGTGTTCATTCTCGGTTCTGCGAAATCCATACTTTTCTAAGGAGTTCATTCTACAGGCATATATGAGTGCATTTGGTTTGGAAGTTGTACTCTCTCAGAGTTTCGATTGGGAAGGACATCCCAATACATTTCTGAACAGTAAATTGCTGCCAAGGGAATGTAATTTCTCAACCATCAGGAAAGAATGTTTGGCAATTAAGTGGGTGGCTTTGCCCTGGTGACTGACCACGCTTCGCTCCAGTGGCTCTACAGGCAGGGTTGTGGGATTTTTGAGACCCTGACAACCCCCCAACTGTGCTGTGTGCTCAAACTCTGTTAACACGGGCAGGGATTGATTGTCCACCACCGGTGCAACTGCAAATTCACAGGATCAATGCATAATGTGTCTGTCACCTGATGCTTGATGCAGGGAATTTTTAAAAACAGCCTTGAGCTCTTTTTTCTGTCTTCTCTCTTCCAGAATGAGCTGGCTGCAGCTGCTGATCCACAGCTTCTAAACCTACCTGATATGGGAGGCTATCTGTTTCTAAACTGAAGAATGAACTTAATGCCGGATAACCAGTAATGTCACTGCTTGATTGCTGTTTTGTGTGTACTGAAGTGGCTGCTCCCGTTTAAATAAATGCTGAGACTTTTCTTGTTTTCACAACAATAAATCAGATTTTCTTGGAAATCTGGATTCACCTCCTTCTGTCATGTGCCAGTCGGTGACACACACACTCACAATATCTATGCCCATTTTATTTTTTTTATATTGACTTATAATATTTTTAGGGTGACACAATGGTCCATTATTCTCTCATTGCAGCACTCTGAACCTGTCACATACATGCATTTCAAAGACAACTTCAAGGCTCAAATAAATGTAATTACACTCCTAACCAGAGGTTGGCACTGTTGCCTAATGTCTTTTCTCTTCCTCCCTCTACAGAAGCAGTGATTAATAGTCACATCCCCAATGACATCACATCTGGTTCCCTAACACTAGAACCTGACCTCTTCCTTTCCTCCAGAGTAAAAATTGTCTCTGCCACCATCTTAGAGCCAGTCAATTTGAGATTTGTGTCTGAAAAGATTTTCTATTTTTTTTTGCAATTGCTTTTTTCCAATCCATCTATTATATGAGGTTCACCATAATGCCACAAATTTGTATCTGTTTCTGTTGTTCTTACAAAGCTTTCTCATTTCCATTTGTCGCTGGGATAGAATACAGCTCTCTGAATTGGAAATCTGTGTCTGAAGACAGATGGATGGATTTTATCTTTTTAATTGCCTTGTAAAACATTTTTATTTGGTGCTTGGTGTGAAAGATACTGAGTAAAATGAAGACTGATTGCTTGATAAAGATGTTTTTAAAATTTTATATGCTGCTTGAACTTGATTTGTGAAGGCTTTCCACAGCCACAAAGCTGGTGCCCTTTCAAGAGTATTTCTAATTTGTCAAGGCAGCCTGTTAAAATGTACTGATACGTTTACAAGACAGTAGGCTATACATTTCCTAAAGCTGTCTCTCGTTGCATTCTTCTGCTTACTTAACTGTTTAACAGTGCCATGTGAGGACAGAAGTGTAATTAACAGCAATTCTTCTGTAAAGTAAGTCAATGACCAAGTGCTGTTATTAATTCATTTCAGTTTAATTCAGTATTTTTTATATAGATCACTTCCTCTTCTATAGTACATAAAAATAAATTAGAAAAATATGTGAATTTAAATACAAAATACCCTTTAATTTGCACTGAGATATTAAATTTGCAAACTAGGAAAGGTTGCATAGGTGGAGAGTGGAGAAACAATGTTCTAGAAGAGAAAATAAGCATGTCCTGGTAAAAATGATACATGGGCCAATAAGCCAAGTTACTATACTGGTTGATTTAAAATAATAATAATAAAATAAACAGAGAACTGCAGCCTGGATGGAAGGAGGTAATGCCCCCCCTGGCCACTAGACAACAAGTGATCAAATAGTTTCTAGCAATGGCTGATTGAGGCCTAGGATGGTGAAAAAAAAGTAATAGGAAATGCAATGCCATGGCAGAATATAGTCACAACATTTTAACATGTAGTATACACATTGCTTTTATAAACTCTATTTGCTGTTGTTATGCCATATAGTGATGCAATAGTTAAAATACAGTAAGATATTGCAGTACACAGAAGCAGTTTTCAATGACGCAGGACCAAGTACTTGCAGTGGTCTACTTGTGTGTGTGTCTCTCTGTCTCTTCTTTTGTTGTGTTCATTACAATGTTTGGAAATTGCATGGTCAGGGATCGAAAAGCCCTACAACTGATAGTGAAGACAGCTGAGATCATCGTAGCCTTTCTTCCCTCCATCATGGACATTTACACCCCACGCTGCATCCGCAAACCCACCAACATTCTGAATGATCCAACACACTCTTCACACTCACTGTTTACACTCCTGCCATTGAAAAAAAAGGACCCCACCACCAGAATGTATAACAGTTTTTTTACCCCAAGCAGTCACATTCTTGAACACTCATGGACTGGACTGATATGTGATATATGTGTTCTGTTCTGCAGTGTTGCACATGGTTGTACATGTTTGCACATTTGACTCACATGCACCTTGTTATATATTATGTGTCTTTATGTTATGTGTTGTGGATTCTTCGTTTCCTGTGTTCTATGTAGCACCACGGTCCTGGAGGAGCATTGTTTCGTTTCTCTGTATGTTGTACTACTGTATATGTATGAAATGACAATAAATAATCTTGAATCTTGAAGTAATTTGATTAATAACACATGAAACTGTTAATTCATTGTCTCCAACACTAGACACTGCAACCCTGGACATTTAAAGTGCACAGACTGGAGAAAACTGGGGATGGGGTTTTAGGAAGAAACCCTGTGGGTGAAGCCTTTTCAGCCTATTCATTACAAATATTTTAGTGACTTGTCTTCAAATGTTTGTTCTCGTTTGAGAATCATTTCTGGCTCCGTAGAACTAAGAGGTGAAAGGCACAAAAAAGACCTGGCAAAAATGTGATCTTGGGACAGACTAAAGTGAGTATTACCAACAAAAAACTTATTATAAAAAATTAAAAAAAAATTGAGCTTATTTTTGTTTTAACAGAGGTTCTCGTTAAAATGAACCTTTTTATGTATAAAGGTTCTTCGTACTATTTTATGTGACTAGCCCGGATTTGGTGGTATTTTGCCCTCTTGTGGGCATTTTGAATATTTTTTGTGACTCATTCAGTTTGGAACACTCCAGTTCATAACAAATAATTACAAAAAGACAACCACCACAAAAACAAAAGTCTGATTGTGTGGTAGCATAATATAAAATGAAACTAGAGAATTAAGACTTTTTGCATGGTTTCTGACTTTGATTTTTGGTTAATATGTTGGGTTTTGGTGATTGGTTATTTTTGAGACTCACTAGCCTTTTGATTCCCACTTGTTCCTGGTGTCATCTCCTTATCTAGCTCCTTGTTGACATTTTGGCCTACCATTTTTCTGCCAAGGCAAAACACTTGAAGCTTATATTCTTATACCCAGTTTAGTTATATGAAAATTCTAATAATAATTCTTTGTATTTACTGTATATGGTGCTTTCCTCACTACTCACTACTCAAATCGCTGAGATTGAAGAGTATATGACTGATCACCTAAACATTTAGCTTGAAGCAGTCTATTGAGTTTACGGTTGGGGGCAAAAGACCAAAAATAGAACTTGAAAGAGGTAAAAAAAAAGCTGTGAAAGGGAGAATTACAGAATATCTTAAGTGCTGAGGTACCAAAACATGTAATTATTCTTAAATACAATCAGTGACTGAACATTAAATTTTTGCTTGGATTGTTCTTCATAGCTGAGTTTGTTGTTGTTTTTTTTGAGAATTTGCAAGCACCACAATTCAAAATTAAAAAAAGAATTTAACATTACCCCAGTTTACCTACACTTTTAAAAGTAAGGGTGATCATGGCTACCAGAATCAAAACCTTAAAGGAATCTGGTGAATATGTCATAATATCTGTTAAAGCAGCATTTTTTGCATGTAACACCCATCACTTTTAAATCAGATGTGCATCACTCAGCAGCAGAAGAGCACTGATACTGTCACTACTATCAATCCATTAATCTCTCTAGATGGCGCTGAAGACTTAAAAAGTAATGATTATTTAAGGAGGATGATAAATAAATAAATAAATATCAGTGGTTCTCTGCGTTTTATACTTAGGGAAACAGCTTTAGCTGTCAAAAAGCTAGGTGGTCCACAGAATACTAAATGTTCAGTTTACACATAAAACACAGCATGCAGTATGAGGTAATGTCATAAATATTTAACAATTTTTAGATTAAATCTTTATAAAAACAAAAATGAAGACGAGCACTGAACAAAGATAAGTTAGAACACGTTGTTATAATCAGTAAGACAATTAATAAAACAAAACCAATCTCCCAGACTCTCCTTATTCAATTAAAATACCCTCTATAATATACATGAACAGCTTTCTAGATAAAACTTAAAGAAATCAGAATCAGCAAATGTTTACATTAGTGAGCTTTCTGATGATGTCCACAGGAGATTATTTTTTACAGTCAGGGTTAGGTTGATGACAGCACAACAAAATTGTAGCTGCAGATTACTGTTTGTGAGATGTGCCTGAAAATCTGATATAACCTCACACATTGTAGAGAAAGTGTGCTCATGTATAATGAGGGTACCAGTGTCAGCAAATACAAAGAGAGGCAGAAAAATGAATTGCTGTCTTCTTACCACTAAAACGTATTGTAAGCAGCTCACTATAATACTTAATTTTCTGACTCTTGGATTTAGAATATACTGTACTTGATTACTATTTTTAACCCCTCTTTTGCATACTCCACCTCCTAATTATCTGATGTTTTTATTTCCTGGTCATGATGTGTAAAGGGGAACAATTTGAAGGACTCATGAGGCATTGTAAAATATTCTAATAAAGTAATCTAACAGACACACAAGTTACCTGAGGATTATGAGTCTTTACATATGATGCAATGTTAAATATATGCTTACACTATACTAGCAGGTGGTGATGAGCACTAAGAACCAGAAGATGATTCATTAGCCAGTAAACAGAGCAGGGGGCCAAATCCAGAAAGACAAAACTACCCAGAATGACATCAAGCTGGATGTCAACACTAAAACCAAAACAGGTTTAGAGAATTTATTCACAGACAAGGACCAAAAATATCACAGGACACTAGCTTTTATATTGTTGTGCTATAAATGTCACACAAAGCAACTTCTGGAAAACAGAAACAAACAGCAACAGGTCTTTGCGTCATAGAATTTAAAAATGATGGCACCCACTAAAAAGAAAGTGGAATTATGGTCAAAGTAGAAGATAAATACAATTAACAAAACTTAAAGTATAATTACAAAAGAAAACTATATTTGAATTCTCTGTGTTTTATAACATTTGTAAGAATGTATAAAACTAAGAAAAAATTCACAAAATAAGTAGCCCTCATAACACTGGTAAACATAGACATGAGGAGAAATGGTCGATGCAAATAATATGCAGTTGCATGTCACTAACATCTAGAAACTTGTATTACATACATGTTCAAGTTGAGGTAGGGTGAAGACTGAGAATCCCATATAGAAGGAGAATGGGCATCCCTGGTGATCTATTACCCTGGTAGCCGGCCAGTGAGGAACAACAAGCAAACTGGCTGGTTCAATGGAGAAATAAGACCTACTCCGAAAATAAGCCCTAGCGTGATTTTCAGGCTGCTCTGTAATATAAGCCCTACCCCAAAAATAAGCCCTCGTCAAGATCGTCAGCTGAAGGCCAGGTTTATACTTCACGTGACACGTGTGTCCAAAACATCCATTACATTTCGAGGACACCTTGCCGCAATATCTCTGAAAAGGATGTTTAATGGTTACATCCATCAATCTGAGGATGCGCCCATTCCTGCAGCATCAGCGCAAGACAGAAAATAAATCTCTGGATGGGGCATCAGCTCATTGCAAGTTGAATACAAGTACACACATACACTGTCGTCATTGTAGCTTCACCATATCCCCAAACCTTTATGTCTTTGGATGGAAAACTGAGCACACTGTGGAAACCCACCAGGAAAACATGCAAACTCCAGGCAGGGATCACAAGGGACATGCCATCTCAAATGTGTAACTATTAGGAGTATTCACTATTTAAGCAAAGTTAACTATTTATTTGTAAAATGTAACATACATATTTTAATGCATTTCATCATGAAAGTGATGTCACATATAAATCTTAGAATTATAAATGTGCAGAGAGCTGGAATATTATGAATGTAATGTGGTCTGTGTGGCGATGCTGCTTTCCGCTGCTGTCAATGCAGGAGGAAGCCCCAGAAGTGTGTTGCGATTAATAACTGGGTCGGTTTTAAGATGACGTTTACGATGGTCTGCTTTAATGACAAAGTAAACTGTGGGATTAAAGAGGACATTTCGAGTTTAAAGCTGACTTTTCCACTTTAATCACAAAATAAACATTATGTCCTTATTTTCTTTTTCTCTGTGGCTCAGATACGCTGCCATACATTCTGATGGTATTGTAAAGGTGCCAAAAAAAAGGCAGCACAGAAGATGAAATGTGAGACTTTTAAACTGCATTGTGTCATTATTTTGGGGAATATGCCTGTTAGGATATAGCGGGTTGAATGATGGATGGATGGATGAATATCAAAGCATCACAAATGCATTTGTATGTCGGCATTTTGCTTCACCACATCGAACCTCATCGAAACCTCATCATTGATCATTCATCAAACATTGAAGCATGCATATCGATCCTTGAGGATCCTAAAAGTGTAGCAAGAAATTCAGGCTGAAATTCAGGGTTTCAATGTGGACAGTTATGACGATATTCCAGAAGAAGATGACATGACTGTATTTGGATAAATGTATATTGTTGTACATGAATAAATATAAGATAACCCCTGAAAATAAGCCCTAGTGCATCTTTTGGAGCAAAAATTAATATAAGGCCCTGTCTTAATTTTAGGGAAACACGGTAACAGATGGGCAAGTGGAAGCCGAAAGTACTCCAGGTGGCAGTGGTATGGCAACCCAGTTGGGACACCCACAGGAGTACTTGGGAGATGGAGTCCAGAATTGCAGCCCTGTTGGGGTCCCTACATACTGAAAGAGGGAAATGTTGGAGTAGGACCACCCGGCTTTCCTTATGCCCCGGAAGTGCTTCCCAGTCTGCATGGTGTGGCACCAGAAGCATTCCCGGGTCGGTCTTAAAAGGACCCCACTGCCTCACATCGGGGAGTCAGAGTCGGGAGGCAGTGGGTAACACTCAATGGAGGATGAGAGGAGGAATAATTGTGTATTCGTTGTATAATTGTGGCTGATTTCTGGAAAAGTTTTATTCCAGTAACGTGCATAGTTGGGTTTGGGGCTCAGTGGTGCCGCCTTGTGGTCACCCCTGATATATATATATATATATATATATATATATATATATATATATATATATATATGTAACATAACATAACATTTCATTCTCATAACATTAATCCAAAATCAAGGTCTCTGGAGTCTAGAGTCTTATAAATAATATATCAAATATTAATAGACCATATTGTGAGGATCTTAGCTTCTCTTCACTGGCTTCCTGTTCACTATAAGATTGAGTATAAACTGTTATTGCTTGTTTTTATGGCTCTGACATGGTTTAGCCTCCTCCTATCTTATTGATCTCTTTTACTCTTATTCTCCCTTGTGATCATTTAGGTCCTCCAACCAGAAGCTGCTGGTTGTATCGAGATCTAGACTTAAGCTCAGAGTGGACTGTGCCTTTACAATAGCTGCCTTTAAGCTTTGGATTAGTCAGCCGTTTTATATTAGGTCAGTACCAACTTTGGTCAATTTTAAATCCAGTCTGAAAACTTATCTTTTTGACTTAGCTTTTAAATTTGCATGCGAGTACTGTTTTATTTTTTGTTTTTTATATTTTGGTGTATGTACAGCATTTATCTACATATTTATTGTTGTATATTATATGGAAACTGTACTGCACTTTGTTCAACTGCTTTTATTTTAATGTGCTTTATAATAAAATTAACTTGACTTTACATCTGTAGGCCAAAAACTAAGCCATTATATAAAAAGCACTCATGACTAGAGTGTCTTTCTGCCTCGTATATAAAGATGTGAGATATGAGAAAAGTTATAAATTGCTGAACATGTGCAGTATTCTTCAGAATAGTTTCATATTGTACTACTCAAAATAGAATTACTGAGTTGTTGAAATGTACCTTTCTGAAAAGGAGTTGTTAATGTTTAGTGGCTATTAACTTTGAGCAATGTAACACATACTTGTGCTATAACAATGGATTTTAACAACTTCAATTCATAAAATTTGAGAGTTACCATAAAGTACACAGAGTAATTATTTATACATCCATTATCTCTTCACACTTGCTTTTTAGTGTCACAGTGTATCAAACCCAGTTTCACAGTGATGGTAATTATGAAACTGATTTGTTGTTATGACCTAAATAGCTTTCTTAAACATTTTTTAACATATTTTTTCTTTAAAGTGCTAGAGTCTGAAACTGAAATTGATGATGAAATAAAAAATATTACATCTGGCATTATATACTCTTTACATGGCTTTAACTGTTTTAGAATGCTATTTTTCATGTTTGGTTAAGTACAGCTTTTTGATGCAATGGTTTGTGCTAGAGTGCCACATATGTTTCCTTGTCTGTGATGTGCATTGCTTTCCTTATTTTGGCCCTTTGCTGTGTCATCTGCTTCTTGGACCTATTCAAACTGGGTTCAGTGTTTGTCTTGGAAGAATGAATCTCAGTTTTCAGCTCCTCAAAGAGGCAGCAGCTCATCATTTTTCTGGATGCAGTGTGAGGTTGCTTTAAAGATTTTCAGTCATTTTTGGAAAATTTGCTCAAGAGTGACCCTGGACAAAATACCCTCAGAAATCCCCTGAGAGTTTCTTCAGAATTCTATTGAGAGAGCCACCTGAGAGAGACAGAGAGTGCCCCAAGAGAACATTCAGGGTGGTGAGGAGAGTTTTAGTGGGATGTATAACTTATTCTGATTGGATGAAAGTCAATTCCAGTTTCAATGTCAGTGTCTTGCCATAGGCGGGTTCTTCTGTCCATCACAATTATCATTCATTGGTTTACTGCTATTTGTTCTTGTTTGAGTCCACTTTATGCCTTCTGACTCAAGAAGTCTGCTGAGGGCCTTCTGGAAACATGTTAGTTCAACTCTGATTTACACATTTGTTATTACATAAATTACAGCCACATCCTGGTACAAGCTCAAGTTCAGTCACTTAGTTTGGTATACAAGCAGGGGTTTTCACAACTCCATGTCTGTTAAATCTGTTGTCTTAACAATCCTTATGTGCCATTAAAAACTAGCATAAAGGGTAATGCCCACTTTGTCCTACATATCATAACAGCCAAGTTATATTTTTATAATATTAAACCAAAACAAGAAGGGCAAAACCATCAACAACACCTTAACACACTATGATTTACTTATTTAGTTAAATGTATTACTTTAAAGAAGAAATCAAAACTAAGAAATTTCCAGTTTTAATAATAAAAATTGAATGAAATAATGAAATTATAAAGTAATTAAATATTGCAAAAGAGGACTGAACAGGAAAGAAAAACAATAAACATCTTAAAACTTAAACAAATGTAGTACTAGGGTGTTGTACCGTGTTAGCCATTATGAATGTTGAGAAAAGCCAAGCAAAATGACACCTTTTATTGGCTAACTAAAAAGATTACAGTATGCAAGCTTTCGAGGAAACTCTAGCCTCTTCTTCAGGCAAGAGGTAATCAAGTCGGTTTACATCTTGCCTAAAGAAGGGGCCTGAGTTGCCTCGAAAGCTTGCATATTGTAATCTTTTTAGTTAGCCAATAAAAGGTGTCATTTTGCTCAACTTAAACAAATGAAAGAGAACTCAAGGGAGAAAAACAAAATGATGAGAAAAAAGATAGTGATTACTAAAACAATCCAAAAGTAACTATTAGTCAACCAAACAACCAACCATTTTCTAACCCGCTGAATCCGAATCCAGGGTCACGGGGGTCTGCAACATCTACAATCCAAATGCAAAAAAGAAAAACTCCTAAAATCAAAAAATTAATAATATAAAATATAAAACTGTACAAATGTCAAAGAATATTCTAAACAATAAGCTGGTCTTTAGACCATAAAATTTACAAAAAATGGAGCCGAAGAACAATACCACAGTAAGAAAGCTGTGGGAAAGAGCTGTACAGGTAAGAGCTGTAACTTAATAAAAAGGCATACCCTTAATTTCAATTAACACAAGTAATATTAAACCAATTAATAGAAGACAATGAGCTAAATCATCAATATTAAAATAAAAATATAAAATCAAAAGTTCAAAAGTAATTAACAAAGAAAAAAAAATAGGAACAATAAAGCATGCCGCTGTGCAAACACTGCATCTAGGCTCTCATCAGAAAACATTCTAAGTGTATTTGCGACCCGAGTTTTCATAACAGTTTTAATCGTGCCCCCCCTAACATTTTTTTGAAATGTAGATGCATATTTTATTATACCTATTTAACTTTTATCTGCATTTATCTAACTCTATATTTATTGTTCTAGTATCAGATTGTAGTTTAAGTTAATTTGTTTTGGTTTCAACAGATGTTTTTTTCAAATTTTTGATTCTTGTTTTCTTTTTTTCACATCTTTGTGCCAGCCTTTTTGTTACTTCGCGCCCCCCCTAAGGGGGCCCACCTCACAAGTTGAGAACCACTGATTTAAGGCAAAAAAAAATGGGGATCATCTGTTTGACTTTCAAGAAATCCTATTACACTTCATTGGTGCAAACTCAACCAACACTACATGTAAGCATGTATGCATTGGCAAAAATAAGGTGGCACAATGAAGAAACATTTTGAGTGTCATGAAGGTTATAAATTCTATAAAGCTGAAGCATTACTGGACTCCAGTAGTGTCTGTGGTAGCCAAATACCCCACTGGAATGCAGCAATCAGCAGAAATTACTTTAGCTTGGTCATAACTGTGAACTATCCATTAGAGCCTTCTTGTGAGGATGATCATGTTCAAATAATCTCATCAGCCTTATCTTTGAAATAATCTTCAAGTATATTGTAATGTGAAGGAAAAACAATTGTTTCATCTCTTTGCTCTACTGCAGAATTTACTTTGTTTCACAATCATGTCGTTCTTATGCTTAAGTGCAAAGAAGGCCTTCAATGAAGTTACAGATTTGGGAATTCTGTACTGAAGAAATGTCTTTGGTCCACAATTTTCAAGCTGTGAAGTAAAAAAGTTAAAATTCTTCTTTCTTACTTCCCAAGTGGAACTAATGACAGATAAGCCATTGTGGTCGTGCAAGGTATGACACTGGATTCCGATAAATGTTGAGACATCATTGTTGTTGCCCTGTTTAATTAACAGAAAGGATTTAAACAGAAGTAGTGCATAATGGCTCATATAAAGCAAAATAAAGAGCTGCTGATGCTAGTTTTTCATGTTTGGTTTGGAGCTCCGTGTCTGTTGGACGTCAATCCAGAATGAGACATTACCTTCCGTGAGCGTCACAAATATATAGTCATCCAACCGAAAGGGGTGGGGTAAGTTGCCCATATTTGGAGTCTTTTCTAGGCTATGGAAACAGAAAGAGAAAATGCTGTTAACAACAGTGCCCCCCCTCTCACCCTGGGGTGGGAATTTTTACAGGCCTCCAGGCTAAACAAAAGCATTAGATGCTGCAGAAAATCCATCCATCCTTTACAGGACCCACTTACCCTAATGCAAGGTCAATTGGGTAAGATCACCATTGTGAAAAAGGCTAGAACCAATCTTCAGCTAAATGCCTGGGAAAAAAATAAGTATAAATTGAAAAATCTAGATCTCTGTATGAGAAATTTTGTATAAATTAGTAATTCTTCCTTCTCCTTCTTACATGTAGTAATTCTGCAAAGAGAATAATAAACTTTTTTTCCCCTATTGTTAGGTTTATAAAATTACATTATATTAAGCATAATAAATAACAATTGAGCATATAATGTGTAATATATTTTGGATCATATTCAAATTCACCTTTAATGTCATCTCTAATCCATCTAGAGAGCTCTGAAATTTGATAAATGGATATGAGGTTGTCACTCAGAGATACTGAAACATCTAAAAGGTTAATAGAGGACCAGCATGCTTACTTAAGGACAAAATTAATAAACTCATGCTGAATTCTAAAGAAGCTCTAGACAGCTCCTTAGATGGAAAACTTGGTATTTTTCTAATTTTTAACAGAAGAAACATCCTTTTCCATTGTGTTATTTTAGATGGGTTAGTAGTTTTTCCAGTTAAATAAGATAAGGTGATGACTAAGCAATGCAGGATAAGAATCCACTACAGATTTTTCACCATTCAATTTTAGTCTATCTGGCAATACTCAGATTACTGCTGTAAGTAGAACTGGAATAATAGTGGTTTCAACACTGTGTAACAGGGAGGCATGTTTTTTTTCCAATATGACCTGAGTGTGGAGAAGCCAAAATCAGACAGTATGCCCATTAAGGCAGGTGCCTGGTGACATGACTCAAATTTAGGGGCCTGGTGAGCGTTCATTTTGATAACCTGAATTGGGATGAGTACTTGCAATGTAGGAATAGATGAATAACACCTTTCTTTGCACAGAATGATGAGGAGAGCACCTTGCAAATGGCAAGGTTCCATTTGTTATCTGAAATTCTGCTTGAAAAGTGTCTTTCCCAGCATTGCCTCAGTCTTTTGAAAGAGAGTGGTTGAGAGTATGAATATTGCATAAAACTTCACTGTTGTCAGATAGTATAATTTTTACCACCAATGCTAAAGTATACTTTCTACCACCAATACTAAAAGTTGAAAATATCTGACTTGCACACAATTAAAGAAATTAATTGCTAAAAGAACAACCTGAGATGTCAATGTTCAAATGATGCAAACGTATTATTAACTCAGAAATCTATAAAGGCCCCAATTTGAATAATCTTCCATGTACTAAAAACTTTGCAAGTAGTGGATGAATGTAAAATATTGTGATGTCCCGTCGAATGAAACACCCTCAGGAGCCGCTTGTCAGGGGGTGTCTTTCAAATGCTGACTGGCTTTTTATTGGATATGCCGCAATATGAATAGTGCCCTAAAGCCGCCCATTGTCTGGGTCATGGGGCACACCTACATAATAACAAAAATAACTCGCTTTCATTCTATCTACCTCTTACCTAGTCTTCACTGTTTGCTCCCTTCTCGACCTGATGCTGTCTTCCTTTCGCTCCAGCAAAAACAACCACTTCCAACCCCCCGTCTTTCCTCCACACACCATTAATTAACCCTGATCCCTATCCCGAGACTTCACCCTAACACTGCTTCCACTCCCTACAGCTCATTCAGTGGCAAGACATGTCATAATATCAATACCGTGTACCAGGGAAACTGAGAGTAACAACTTGGAGATTAAAAATATCTTCTGGTACGATATTCTGAATATGATTTGAACCTCCGAATTCCTGCCTAATTGTTGGTAATTACTACTTATATGAGTAGGTGCACAGAGCAAGGCATATAACTAAAGGATATGCTTTCCATGACTAACCAAACCATTATGGTTACAAAATGTCTCGATGCATGCTCAATAATCCAGGTAAGTAAATTCTAGAAAGTTGATTCTGTTCATCTGGACATAGTTTTTTTCCGATACGTTTCATCACTCATCCAAGGTGACTTCCTCAGTCTCAGTTGACTTATGCAGTTAAGTGCCAAGAGGATTGCCGAGAATCCTACATCAGGGAAACCAAACAACCACTGGCGAAGCGGATGGCACAACACAGAAGAGCTACCTCATCAAGCCAGGACTTCGCAGTCTATTTACATCTACAGGACAGTGGTCACTCTTTCAGTGATGAAGATGTGCACATCCTGGAATGGGAGGAATGCTGGTTTGAGCGAGGAGTCAAAGAGGCCATTTACGTGAAAAAGGAACAACCATCACTGAACCGAGGAGTGGGCCCAAGGGTACATCTTTCACCATCTTACAATGCGGTGACTGCAGCCATTCCCCAACTCTCTGTGAATGGTACTTATGGCCATTGATCAGTGGACAACTTGCATATCATTGATCACACAGCCCATTGTTAGTCAATGGTGCTAGTTCAGTCATTAGGCCAAGGTACTGTTTATAAGGTTGGAGAAACATGCAGTCAACTGAGACTGAGGAAGTCACTTGGATAAGTGATGAAAACTATCGGAAAAAAATTATGTCCAGATGAACAGAATCAACTTTCTAGAAGCATTAAGTTCACATTTTGTTATACATCTTTACAATGTGTCAGAATACATATACATTTAGGTCCATAAATATTTGGACAGAGACAACTTTTGTCTAATTTTGGTTCTGTACATTACCACAATGAATTTTAAATGAAACAACTCAGATGCAGTTGAAGTGCAGACTTTCATCTTTAATTTAGTGGGTTGAACAAAAAGATTGCATAAAAATGTGAGGCAACTAAAGTATTTTTTTTAACACAATCCCTTTATTTCAGGGGCTCAAAAGTAATTGGACAAATTAAATAACTGGAAATAAAATGTTCATTTCTAATACTTGGTTGAAAACCCTTTGCTGGCAATGACAGCCTGAAGTCTTGAACTCATGGACATCATCAGATGCTGGGTTTCCTCATTTTTAATGCTCTGCCAGGCCTTTACTGCAGCGAGTTTCAGTTGCTATTTGTTTGTGGGCCTTCTGCCCGAAGTGTAGTCTTCAACAAGTGAAATGCATGCTCAGTTGGGTTAAATTCAGGTGACTGACTTGGCCATTCAAGAATTTTCCACTTCTTTGCTTTAATAAACTCCTGGGTTGCTTTGGCAGTATGTTTTTGGTCATTGTCCATCTGTATCATTAAATGCCACCCAATCAATTTGACTGCATTTAGCTGGATTTGAGAAGACAGTATGTCTCTGAACACCTCAGAATTCATTCGGCTGCTTCTGTCCTGTGTCACATCATCAATAAACACTAGTGTCCCAGTGCCACTGGCAGCCATGCACACCCAAGCCATCACATTGCCTCCACCGTGTTTTACAGATGATGTGGTATGCTTTGGATAATGAGCTGTTCCACGCCTTCTCCATACTTTTTTCTTGCCATCATTCTGGTAGAGGTTGATCTTGGTTTCATCTGTCCAAAGAATGTTTTTCCAGAACTGTGCTGGCTTTTTTAGATGTTCTTTAGCAAAGTCCAATCCAGCCTTTCTATTCTTGAGGCTTATTAGTTGCTTGCACCATGCAGTGCACCCTCTGCATTTACTTTCATATAGTCTTCTCTTTATGGTAGACTTGGATATCGATACGCCTACCCCCTGGAGAGTGTTGTTCACTTGGTTGGCTGTTGTAAAGGGGTTTCTCTTCACCAAGGAAATGATTCTGCGATCATCCACCACTGTTGTCTTCCGTGGACGTTCAGGTATTTTTGCGTTCACCAGTGCTTGGTTTTTTTCTCAGGATGTGCCAAACTGTAGATTTTGCCACTCGTAATATTGTAGCAGTTTCTCGGATGGGTTTTTTCTGTTTTCACACCTTAAGGATGGCTTCTTTCACCTGCATGGAGAGCTCCTTTGACCGCATGTTGTCTGTTCACAGCAAAATCTTCCACATGGAAGCACCACACCTCAAATCAACTCCAGGACTTTTATCTGCTTAATTGATAATGACATAATGACGGACTTGTCCACACCTGCCCATGAAATAGCCTTTGAGTCAATTGTCCAATTACTTTTGAGCCCCTATAATGAAGGGATTGTGTTAAAAAATGCTTTAGTTGCCTCACATTTTTATGCAAGCTTTTTGTTCAACCCATAGAATTAAAGCTGAAAGTCTGCACCAACTGCATCTGAGTTGTTTCATTTAAAATTCTTTGTAGTAATGTACAGAACCAAAATTAGAAAAAAGTTGTCTCTGTCCAAATATTTATGGACCTAACTGTATTCATAATACTGTAGTAGAATTGGAAGTTAGGTACTGCTAAGCTCCAATATGTTTTAAAACATTAAAGAACCATTTAGTAATCTTCAGCTTGTTTGCTTTCCAAATGAATGTATAATAGTTAAAAATGCGTTTTTCAAAAAAAGAATGTGTTAATACATATGCAGGGATACTCTGAGAAAGAGATAATTCTGGATTGATGTTCATTTTGACAAAATTAATTGTTCCAGCTAATGCATTATTCCATGCTGGTTAATAGGTTTTTTTATTCAGAATTGTGTCATTTTATCTTTTATCCCTCTATTTTAAAAGCCTAGAATCAACGAACACCTTTCTAGTACACATCCCTATAGTGCCATCTACAGGTCAATATTTGTAAGTCCAAAATAAATTGCATTTCCACTGGAGAAACCCTGGTACAGTATTTATAGGAGCCAGAAACATTTGGTCATGTGCAGCTAAGGAAGGACCAAATTATTTTAAAAATTGCCAGTGACAAAATAATAAGCAGCAACTCTTTATAGTGTAAGAGAAAATCTAGCAAAAGATTTTTTTTGTTAAGTGACTGAATATTCTTCTTCAAAAAAGCTTTCTTATTTATTATAAAAGTCCTCAAAAGAACATGGTGTACTTTTTTTAATTGCATAGTAGAGAACTGGTTTTCATATTCAGTCCTGGGGATTCCTATTGTTGTAGGGTTTTATTCTAACCAATTTCACAACCATTGTGCCATTCATACTTTTAATTGATCTCTTTGTTTGATTAGCTAGCCTAGAAATATTTCTGAATAATTGTCTGTACGTGATTATGCTTCTCTGGCCTTTTTCTTCATAATTTATCTTGCTCTGTTTTTCTGTTTGCTTGTATACTTGTATCTAAATGCTGAGGATTAGCAATAAGCTTTGCAGATACAGGTGCAAACAATATACGGTGCTCAGGTATGGTGTTTTCATTTTTCTGCTTGTTAGAAAACCTTACAAATGAACAAACAAGTGAAGATGGCACTGAAGTAATTGCTCTCCTTTAGCATTCTGTGTTGTCAACACTTTGATATATCTCTATAGAAAGTGTGCATTAAAAATAAAATTATAAAGGAAACTTAAGTACTTAAAGTTTTGGCAAAAAACATGTATTTAAGAATGTCATCATTACTGGTACTTCTGGTATAAATATGACAGTGTGCAGCAGGCTTGGCATCCTTCAGCAAATATTCCAAAACACTTCTAGTTACTTATAGCTAGTATCTTTCCTTAGTAGACCCTAATGAACAGTTTTATATGATTGACGTTGGTATTGCTCTTGCTTAAAATGCTCGTTTTCCCCCTTCTGTATTTGACCCTGGCTAGTTCCTGACTGCGTCTTTTGGCACTCTTAACAACATGAAGACTGGCATCAAGTAAAAAAACAAAACAAGACAGTAACAAAAACAACTCTCTTAAATGAAAACTAAAGTAAAAATATATACAAAATGAAATCCCCACATACAATAACTGCAGAACAAAAAAAAAACACTGTGACACAAAGAATATTGAAGGGTTTGTAAAACCTTGCAGTGTCAAAATGGCCACTGCCTGTTTAATAACAAAACTCGAGAATAACAATGTCCCGCAGGACCAACAGCCAACAAAAAACAGCTTGTGCTCCATTTAGTCTTTATGGCAAATTGGTGGTGAAATCTCCATCTCTGGCTTCTGAGTGGGTCAAAAGATTACCTTTGTTTCTATGCTTCCTGTTTATATTGTCCCAGTTCTGGATGGGCCAGCATTTTCAATGGCCAACAGGGGTGAGACTAAGCATCATGTCCATGTGACGCTGTAGAGGAAACTAGAGATACAGTTAGCAGCAACTTCCTGCCTGGTGGTGGTATTGCTCTACATTCCTGGACCCCTTGGAAGATCCTCAGACATGCATGTGTGACAAAGCCCCTTCCTCATATCATCTCCAGTGGAATGGGCAGACTTCGTTGTGAAGTTGTGGATCCAGGAAAGGGCATCTATGTTAGCATGGAAGGAACCTTTTTGATAACAGAATATGAACCTGTACGACTGAAGCTCCAGGAACCAATAGGTGACCAGTGATGACTGAGAAATACCAGTCATCAGTCAGCAAGTTCACGTTGAAAAGCTTCTGTGGCTAAAAACCCATGAGTGGCCACAACTTACAAATTAACAGGTAGAACACAATTCTTCAAGTCTGCCTTTGTAACGCCAGTGACATCAGCACACAACTCCAAAAGAATGAATCTCTTCTAATTCTTCTATTTGCAATGTCTTCTAACAATTCTAAAGCATCTACTGTAGTTGGAATAATCTGGCCATTCTGTGCATCATTATATTGTCACAGAATGATTACAATCATCCATTCATCCATCATGCAACCCTTTATATCCTAACTACAGGGTCACGGGGGTCTGCTGGTGCCAGTTCCAGCCAACACAGGGAGCAAGGCAGGAAACAAACCCCGGGCAGGGTGCCAACCCACTGCAGGGCGCACACACACACACACACACACACACACCCACACACAAAGCACACACTAGGGACAATTTAGAATCACCAATGCACCTAACCTACATGTCTTTGGACTGTGGGAGGAAACCAGAATACCCAGAGGAAACCCACAAAGACAAGGGGAGAACATGCAAACTCCATGCAGGGAAGACCGGGGAAGCAAACCCAGGCAAGGCAACAGCGCTATCACTGTACCACCATGTCGAATATTGTGTCATGAATATTTCTTTTTTTTTTGGAATTTAAGTGAAATTCAGGGCTTGTTCTTCTGCCCGATTAAGTGACTTGGAAAGTTTGGATTCACCTTTTAAAACAGACGCTTGTCCCTGCTTGTCCCCTAGAGAAAGCAGATAGAGATGGGTAGATTTCACACTGGGTTAATTAAAAGCAAAAAGGCCCTGTTTAATTTAGGTCTCCTCCATTTTGACTTTCATATACAGTATATCCCAAAATGCTCACAGAACAATTCATTAGTAATCATATATAAACACTGTGCTACTGTTTCTCATTTCTCATGTTTTAACTATACATATAAAGCAAAGTCTGTCTTTGTTTTTTGGTGTTTCTTCAATCATATTTTCTTTTACTGCTGTGTTGTTATTCTGTTTTTATTACAGTTTGGAAATAAAACAATAAACAGTAACGCTTCATGAAAATATCATCTAATTTATAGAAAGAAATGTGTTTTGGCTTTCTGCACTGGACTAAATCCACTGATCTTTGATTGCTAGACTGTGTGAAGTTTTAAAGTCAAGGCTGACAGTTCAGTTTCAAAAAGAGTGTCACGCTGAAAGGAAACAAGGTTGGTCAACTGAATATTTTTAATATATTATAAACATTTTCTATTCTAGTAGTGTGGCACAGTGGTAGTGCTGCTGCCTTGCAGTAAGGAGACCAGGGTTCACGCCCCAGGGCCTCCCAGCATAGAGCTTGCATGTTCTGCATGGACTTACTCTGGGTTCTCCAGTTTCCTCCCACGGTTCAAAGATGAGCAGGTTAGGTGAACTGGCAATCCAAAATTGGCCCTAGTGTGTGGTTAGGGTGTGCGTGTGTGTTTGCACTGCCATGGACTATCTCCCTGTCCTTCCATCCATCTTGAGATATTTCTCTAGAATTATAAATAACAATGCTAATAATCCCAGAGTCTTATTCTCTACGATTGATCGTCTGCTAAATCCAGGTCACTCAGTGGAATGCCTTCAAAAAAACTTCCAGTGAAACTTGTGAGGCTTTTGGTGTATTCTTTAATCAAAACATTAAAGATATTATAAATAATATAGTACATCTCCCCAATATCCACTTAAACCCCGGTACTCCATTTTAAACAAATTAAATTCTTTTACCAGGATAGATTTACCTGATTTATATAAAATAATTTCTCAGCTGAGACCCTCCACCTGCGTCCTCAACCCAATACCAACGAAGTATCAGCGTGCTAATTGATAGTATTCTTGACATAGTAAACTCATCATTAGATACGGGGGTCTTCCCAGACTGTCTTAAGAATGCTATAGCTAAACCTCTGCTCAAGAAAAATAATCTTGACTCCTCTGCTTTTGAAAATTTTAGACCTATTTAAAACCTGCATTTCTTAAGTAAAATTCTAGAGAAGGCAGTCATTATGCAGCTTAATGACCACCTCAATACAGTAAACATGCTATTCTTGATAAGTTTCAGTCGGCTTTCAGAACAAATCACAGTACAGAAACTGCACTACTTAAAGTAGTAAATGACTTGTGGGTAAATGCAGACAGAGGCCGTTTATTTGTTCTCATCCTCTTAGATCTGAGTGCTGCATTTGATACCATTGATCACAATATTCTTAGAAATCGCCTTAGTCAATGGGTGGGCCTCTCTGGCAATGTCTTAAATTGGTTTGAATCCTACCTGGCGGGTAAAAAATTCTTTGCAAGTTGTGGTAATTATACTTCAAGACCCATGATATTCTATCTGGTGTTTTAGAAGGTTCTATCCTGGGTCCACTGCTCTTTTCGATTTACATACTTCTGTTAGGTCAGATTATCTCAGGGCATAGTGAACCATAGCTATGCTGCTAACACACAACTGTACCTATCAATAGCGCCTGATGACCCAGACTCTCTTGATTCACTGACACAATGTCTTACTTGTGTTTCTGAATGGATGAGTAGTAATTTTCTCAAACTAAATAAAGAGAAAACAGAAATTTTACTGATTGGCAATAATAATGAGGTTATTAGAAATAAACTTGATGCATTAGGATTAAAAGTCAAGATGGAGGTAAAGAATTTAGGGGTAACTATTGACTCTGACCTGAATTTTAAATCACATATTAATCAGATTACTAGGACAGCATTTTTCCACTTAAGAAATATAGCAAAAGTTAGAGCCCTTATAACATTGCAAGATGCTAAAAAATTAGTTTATGCTTTTGTTTTCAGTTGACTAGATTACTATAATGCACTCCTCTCAGGGCTACCCAAAAAAGACATAAATCGATCGCAACAAGTGCAGAATGCAGCTGCTTGAATCTTAACTAAGAAAAGAAAAGCACATTTCTCCAGTTTTGATGTCACTACATTGGTTACCTGTGTCATTTAGGATTGACTTTAAAATCCTGCTTATAGTTTACAAAGCCTTAAATAATCTCGCTCCATCTTATATTTCAGAATGTTTTACACCTTATACTCCAAATCGTAACCTTATATCTTCAAATGAGTGTCTGCTTATAATTCCAAGAGCTAAACTTAAAAGAAGTGGTGAGGCGGCTTTCTGCTGTTATGCACCTAAAATCTGGAATAGCTTGCCAATAGGAATTCGCCAGGCTAATACAGTGGAGCATTTTAAAAAACTGCTGGAAACACATTACTTTAGCATGGCTTTCTCATAGCTTCATCTTAGTTAAATCCTGATGCTCTGTATATTCAATTAATTATCATTACTATTCATGGTATTCATATTCAAAATCTGTACTCTACCCCTACTTTCTCTTCTGTTCTTTTTCTGGTTTCCTAAAGTGGCAACCTGCGCCACCACCACTTGATCAAAGCACCGTGATGTCCCTACATTGATGGATTCAAGGCCAGGAGCCCACATGACCGTCATCATCAAGTTCTTACATGAGAACCCTGAATACCATGAGGACTGATTGAGGTCATTTATGTTAGGTAGAATGCCTAGAGAGGGCTAGGCAGTCTCGTGGCCTGGAACCCCTGCAGATTTTATTTTTTTCTCCAGCCGTCTGGAGTTTTTTTCTGTCCTCCCTGGCCATCAGACCTTACTTTTATTCTATGTTAGTTAGTGTTCCCTTATTTTAATTCTTATTTATTGTTTTTTTTTCTCTTTCTTCATCATGTAAAGCACTTTGCGCTGCAATATTTGTATGAAAATGTGCTATATAAATAAATGTTGTTGTTGTTGTTCCTGTCTTTCGTCCCCTATGATAGCTGGGATAGGCTCTGGCAGGGCTAAGTATGTTTGAAAATGACTGACTCTGTTCTAGTAATACATTTTTCTACAGTTACTCAAACACTAAGATTGTACAAATGACATGTGACATGGAAACTGCCCTCCACATCTGGAATAGTGTCAAAAGATGCATTTATTTAATATTTAAATCTTATTATATAAAGCAGTCACAATTAAAGGTCCAACACAATGCAAACACAAAGAAAGAAAAGAGAAATTTAACTTCCCCCATTGACCAAGTCACAGAGGTAGTTGCCCTTGTCTGTTTGATTGGGAGATGAGGTGGCTAGACTAGTTGGTGTCTTCTGGTCTCCTTTTTCCACTGACCCCATGGTAACCCTTAAATAGCTACTTCTTCAAGCGAACTGACATCCTATGCACTCCATTTCCTTAAAATATAAATAAAGTAATATGGTGCCAGTCCTCCTGCAAGTAGGGAACAGAGTGCTACCCTCCTGCCAGCCTATGGGACCTTATGTTGTCAGCTATTGGTTTCAAGGTCTTTTTTTCTCCCTCTGTTCTTCCACTCGCTCTCAGCAAACAGAGGATGTCACACACATGTTCCTGGGAGACACCTTTCCTCTCCTTACCAATGCAGATTCAGAGACCAATATCTTGAGGGTATGTGACATCACTGCTGGTTCTGTGGCTCCTGGACCCACCCCTTCCACCTCACTGACTTCATAACCAACACCACCACCATCTTTCTCCAATCTAGTTGTATATTCATGTCTGAAAATATGTGCTTCTGACAATTGTCAACTGAAATTATTATTTTGGTAACAAATTATATGAGGAACACTTTTGGCGCCCCAGCTCTTTATAATATCTCTCTTTTTTTACAAGGGTTAGGAAAACTCAGCCCTTACTGTTACTTGTCCTCTCGCATCCTGAGAGATATCTTTCCAGGGTGCCACTATTGTTGTCTTAGTCTGGTGCCCCTCTAGTTTCCTTTATAGTACACTACAGGTGCCGGTCATAAAATTAGAATATCATGACAAAGTTGATTTATTTCAGTAATTCCATTCAAAGAGTGAAACTTGTATATTAGATTCATTCATTACACACAGACTGATGTATTTCAAATGTTTATTTCTTTTAATTTTGATGATTATAACTGACAACTAATGAAAGTCCCAAATTCAGTATCTCAGAAAATTAGAATATTGTGAAAAGGTTCAATATTGAAGACACCTGGTGCCACACTCTAATCAGCTAATTAACTCAAAACACCTGCAAAAGCCTTTAAATGGTCTCTCAGTCTAGTTCTGTAGGCTACACAATCATGGGGAAGGCTGCTGACTTGACAGTTGTCCAAAAGACGACCATTGACACCTTGCACAAGGAGGGCAAGACACAAAAGGTCATTGCTAAAGAGGCTGGCTGTTCACAGAGCTCTGTGTCCAAGCACATTAATAGAGAGGCGAAGAGAAGGACAAGATGTGGTAGAAAAAAGTGTACAAGCAATAGGAATAACCGCACCCTGGAGAGGATTGTGAAACAAAACCCATTCAAAACTGTGGGGGAGATTCACAAAGAGTGGACTGCAGCTGGAGTCAGTGCTTCAAGAACCACCACGCACAGACATATGCAAGACATGGATTTCAGCTGTCACATTCTTTGTGTCAAGCCACTCTTGAACAAGAGACAGTGTCAGAAGCGTCTCGCCTTTTCATTTGGAAATCAAGGTCCCAGAGTCTGGAGGAAGAGAGGAGAGGCACAGAATCTACATTGCTTGAGGTCCAGGGTAAAATTTCCACAGTCAATGATGGTTTGGGATGCCATGTCATCTGCTGGTGTTGGTCCATTGTGTTTTCTGAGGTCCAAGGTCAACGCAGCCATCTACCAGGAAGTTTTAGAGCACTTCATGCTTCCTGCTGCTGACGAACTTTATGGAGATGCAGATTTCATTTTCCAACAGGACCTGGCACCTGCACAAAGTGCCAAAACTACCACTACCTGGTTTAAGGACCATGGTATCCCTGTTCTTGATTGGCTAGCAAACTCGCCTGACCTTAACCCCATAGAAAATTTATGGGGTATTGTGAAGAGGAAGATGCAATACGCCAGACCCAACAATTCAGAAGAGTTGAAGGCCACTATCAGAGCAACATGGGCTCTCATAACACCTGAGCAGTGCCGCAGACTGATCGACTCCATGCCACGCCACATTGCTGCAGTAATCCAGGCCAAACTAGCCCCAAATAAATACTGAATGCTGTATATGCTCATATTTTTCATGTTCATACCTTTCTGCTGGCCAACATTTCTAAAAATCCTTTTTTTGCATTAGTCTTAATTGATATTCTAATTTTCCGAGATACTGAATTTGGGACTTTCATTAGTTGTCAATTATAATCATCAAAATTAAAAGAAATAAACATTTGAAATACATCAGTCTGTGTGTAATGAATGAATCTAATATATAAGTTTCACTTTTTGAATGGAATTACTGAAATAAATCAACTTTGTCATGATATTCTAATTTTATGACCGGCACCTGTAGTTTAGTATATCAGGCAGGGCTGAATATAATGGTTCCAAAATATCCACCCTTGACAAAGTGATGCTCTGTCTCCAGTGGAGGTTTGCATATTATCTACGTATTAACATTATTTTACATTATTATTTTTAATTTAATTTAATTAAGCTCTTTAAGATCCTAGTAGTATGTCAATAAATTGTAATAAATACTCATGCACTGTAAAGGTAAGGCGAGCTGACAAAAGCTGTTAATATTCATCATTGCTACAAAGCTGTCAGAGATTTTATATTACAACCAAAAAGGTTTACACACAAGAATGATGAAATAAGGATTAATCCTCTGACAGCCACCTCAACCGAAGTAGCCTAATTCTGGTTTATACAGAAAGAGTAAACTGACCGTGAACCTGTGGTTTTTTCTTACAATATGAGCATTAATCTTTGATACTATTTTACACTTTATCTGACACTTTATATTGTCCTCATTAAGTTTGTATGTCATGCATTTCATAAACTACAAAAGATAAGAAATCCAAGAACATAAAACAAAAAGTGCAGCAAAAACTTTTTAAAGAACATGAAAGTTTTATTAAAATTCTCATGCTGTTACAGTTCGTTCCACCTCCCTAAGCAAAACCAGCTTTCAGGATAAAGGTAATTCCGTGGAGTGGGATGCAAAACTCTGGATAACTTCTATTGGGGATCAGAGGTTTGTTTGACTTTGACAGCCACCAGAAGTTCTAGGGAGACAGACCAATTAAAGAACTGAAAGAGATAGTGATGATTCTTACGGCCATGTACCCAAGAAGGAGTGTAAAAGAGAACAGGAAAAGAATAAGGGCAGTTCACCTATGGTTTTCATCCATTATGGAACATCAATCTAATACATACTACTGACTCACCTAGCAAGAAACAGATGTGTATTTAATCTGCCTGTCAAGCAGTAGTTTCTTCAAGAATGGCTCTATACTATTAATTGGGGCTATGAAAACTTGCTCTGCTACAAGAATAATTTTTAAAATTAAGATATCTGAAATAAAATTTCTAAACATCAACTTTGTGTATTTGCATTTTCCTGAAGGTCCCAGCACAAATAAAATAATTATCCCTTTGAATTATTACAAGTTAAGTCAGGTCAGCCATGTCAAATCTTTTTCCAACTTTCCTTTAAATAAAGGAATTAAATACAGAAGAGAAGTTGTGAAAGTAGCTGAGGTTTTTAAGGGCAATCGGAAAGAGAGTAGACAAACAATGGCAGAGATATTAACACAGTAAATGTCAACAATCAGTGACTAAAATGAAAGAGCAAATCTAATTTAAAATGAATAAGAAGCCAAGAGGCCAAGTCTAAACCAAATCCTGAAACTAGAAATGAAATTGCTTGAGAAGCTAGTTTTGTCTTCCTAACAAGTTTTTATTGAGAAATAAGTGTAAACAATACATAGCGTACAGATAAAGGAGGTGAACATAATCGAGTAAACATTAATCAAGAGAACTGTTAGGGAAACAAGTTTTCCAGGATAATGGTACAAAATTGATCATTACAAATGAAAAGCTCATAAACAAAATACAAGCAATTTACAATTCATATATTATAAAACCTAAAATCTAGTATCAGTTAGATAGAAATTCACCAAACAAAAGAGTCTTCAAATCATTATGGAGGTGGCCCAGCCAGGAGCTACACATGAAAAGAGTCTGGACTGAGATTTGATACCACACAGAGGTGGCATCACCAGATGCCATTCAACAGCAGACCTGAGTGGTCAGGAAAGAGAATAGGACCTTACAATATACATTACTGTACCATTGACTGCTCTATTGGTAAGCATCAAGGATTTGAACTTAATATGTGTGCTGTGATCTGTAGAGAAGACTGACATGTGCCCATATTGGCTGGTTGAACACCAGACATGCATCTGAATGTCTAATCATCTGCAGCAAAAGTTTATAAGTAAAAATAATAAATAGTAAAAGTAATAATAATTACAGAAGAATTTAGAATCCTGAAAATAGCTTAGTGAACTTCAGTGAGCAGTGGTATAGTGGTAAAGCACTGCCTTTTGAGGGGTGAAGCAATCACAAAAAGAATTATAGGTGGATTGTGCCTATGTGCATAAAAAATGAGGGAAGAATGGAAATAGGAAAATATATAAGCTCTGCTGTCTTTTTCAAAACATACCATAAAAACATCAATGCAGTCACATCAGAAAAAGTTTAAATAAATTGAATATATTACAAACACCAAAATATATACAGTTATTTACTAACATAACAAACAGCAATAAACATATATCACTCTCCATCAGATGAGATACATACCCAGTCCAGAAAGTCCTTATTGTTAATTGTGTCTGTGAATCTCCATGTGTAATAAACATCCATCCATCCATTATCCAACCTGCTATATCCTAACTACAGGGTCACAGACCTATATAAATATGTGATGGTTTGTCCCCTTTTTATAAACTGCTTTCCAAAAAAAAGGATTTAATCAGATCATCCAACCACCAGTATTCAATAGCTTTTTTTTTATCATCTTCTAAGTGGCACCTGTTCCTTGAAGACTATCAAGGGCAGGTATTACATGAACGCTCACCTTTTGGTTTTGAATCTGAGTGGACAAAAAGGTGCTATTGCTGTTGCAGTTGTAAATCTATTAAAAAGTCAAAAACTCCCACTGTGTCCTCCTCTTCTGGTTTTTGTATTTACAGTCCATACAAATAAACACAAAATACAATTCCCAGAAGACCCTACGCATCTTTGCAAACCTGACTAAAAACACATCTCTTATATATAGTTCTCTTCTGGTTCGTTCTGCTTCCATTTCAAAACTGGTCCTGCCCACACGCAGCCGACACGGAATTTCTCGATTCCTATTCGTAATCTTCCAAACCCTTCCCCACTCTGCCTGTGGCTCCTTCAAAACCAGTCCCACCCACACACAGCCGACACAGCATTTCTTGATTCCTATTCGTCCTCTTCCAAACCCTTCCCCACGCTGCCTGCGGCCTCACATACACCTTGCTATTTTCGTTATACTGCAACGGTCTTTGGCCTTTGTTATAAAATGAACAACAGCATCCTCTCTGTCGACGGGTTTTTGCACAATGTCATCTCTGTTAAGGGATCCAGCAACTGTTGTCTCCAGCAAAACACCAATTCACAACTTCACAGGGAGCCAGTGAAGTTGAGAGAGAGTAGATGTAATATGTTCAGTGGATTTAGAACAGCAGGTTATTATCCTGGCAGTCGAGTTTTGAATAAGTTGTAAGTGACGGATAACTTTGTGTGGGATGCCAGTTAGAATAGAATTACAGTAATCTATACGTGAGGTGACTCGGGTATTAACCAATACTTCAGTACTGTGTTGCGTAAGAACAGGACGAAGTCTAGAAAATGAACAACAGTATCTTCTCTGTTGACAGGTTTTTGTACAACGTCATCTCTATTCCGGGATCCGACAAATGCCTGTTCCTATCAGTGGGTTTTTTTTTGACACAAATCATCTCCAGCAAAACACCTATTCACAACTGCATCTTTCAAGAAGTATTTCTTTCTTCTTGATTTCCGAATTCCTTTCTCACCGGGCGTCAGCTAGTACTCTATATTTACAACCCAGAAATCTGTGCTGTCACTTTTTGTAGATAATATATAATATTAAACAGGACATGCTAAAAAAGAAAAGCCCCATATGTGGCATGGCTACAATATTTTAGGTAGGGTCTTAAGTATGTCTTTCTTTTTTTGGTAATTTCTGCTGTTTTTGAATTATTAGTTTATATACATTTTTGTATTTTTTGTATTTAATATATGTATTTTATTTTAACATTATTCAGTATTTATGTATTGATATGGAGCTGATCAAGAGCAGAGAACAATGGTTCAGTTATCAAATATGGTGCAAGGTATTGTATACCTACAGTCATGGTTAATCAGTCCACTGAGTGGCATTATGCTGAGTTGATTTAGTGTGTATTTTCAGGTGTTTATTTCACAATCGTGCTGGTGACCTTTTTTCTCCAAACCATTACGGCAGGTTTTCAAGAGACAATGATGACCACATTTTTCAGTATTGACTGACTTGTTTATAAATAATTTGTTCCGCATGGAAAGACTGTCAATTACCTACATTACATTGTACTGCTGAGGTGTCTATGGGAAAGCATCAGAAAAAACTGTCTAGAGAAGTGGCACACTCAGAACTGCATTTTGCACGATGAAAATGCACTGGCATACACTGCACCATCAGTCAGAGTTTTTGACCAAAAACTGCTTCACATCCCTCACATTCCCCAAATCTTACACCCTATGACTTCTATTTGTTCTTACTGAAGTAGTGCTGGTTGATATGACAAAAAAACATGATATTTTTTATTTAAGGACAGTTTATAATGTATTTAAATATTTTACATAGAAATCACTTTGAAATATTCTTGTGGGAAATAAATAAATAAATAGGCTTGTCCAAATTTTGCAAACAGAAAATACAACTCTATGTTTCCTAGAAATACAATTATGCAGACTTTTCTGTACTTTTTTGTAATTTGTTTTCACATTTGCAGACTATGTTCCTCCTCCCTATGGCCCAAACACTTTTTTCACAGCACTTACAGGTAACTTTCCTTAAGCTTTACAGTTTTCTTTAAAACATTTTGTTATTTTGCACCTCTCACTATTCTGTATTATATATTAGGCATGCCTTCTGCTAGTACTACAGTCAGTTTTCTTTTTCCTCTTTTTTACAGAGCACAGCAGCCAGCTTCTTCTGTCTACTACAATTACAGGTCTCCAGTGTGCTCATCAGTAGAGGAGCCCTGTCATCCCAGCTCTGACAGCCCACGCACCAGCCATTTCAGACAGCCTGCTCATTCTTCTTCACACAAAAGACTTTCCCATCCCTGGCTTTCCAAAGCACTCACTATTAACGGACTGAGCTAAGCACAGCCAAAAGGAAATGGAGATCCAAAGCTCAGGCAGTCTTGGCTAAGTATAAGTTCCTTCTTGCATCCTTTTTTTCTGCCACCAATGCTAAGCTAAGGTTTTACCAGACTAGACTTAACAGCACCACTGACACAATGTCTCAGCTCTCTGCTTTCATTTCCCTTCTTAACCTTCCTCCACTTGCTCTTCCAACTTCATTGTCTGCTGACTTTGCCACCATTTTCCAGGATAGGGTGGCTGCCATCAGCAGTCAGTTCTCATCTTTACTGTCACCCATTATGCCTTCTTCCAAGCAAAACCCAAAATTCATTCTCTCCACTGTCTGCTACTGATGTTTCCAACCAACTCTCAATACATGCCAAGTTAAGAACTACTGGTCTGTCTCTCTCCTTTCTTTCCAAAACACTTGAATGTGCTGTTTCTAACCAGATCTCTTCCTTCCTTGTACAGAATGAATTGCTCAATACCAACCGGTTTGGCTTCAAGAGGAACCACTCAAATGAAATGGCTCTACTGACTGTGATTGATGAGCTAACATTGTGCTGCAGCTACCAACATGTCATCAGTCCTAATTCTGCTTGATCTCTTTTCTGCCTTTGACACAGTCAACAACAACATCCTTCTTGACACTCCCACACTGTTGCTGACACTTTCCAAGTCAGTACGCAACCTTGGGGTTGTAATTGATGAGCAGGTATCTTTTTATGACCTCATTTCCAATGTTTCTCATTCATGTAGGTTCACGCTGTACAACATCCATAAGATCAGACCATATCTGACAGAGTATACAGCACAACTTCTGGTTCAGGCTTTGGTCTTGTCACGTCTTGACTAATGCAACTCACTTTTTTATCAAGCCACTGCAGCTGATCCAGAATGTAGTGGCCTGTCTTGTATTTAACTAGCTGGGCACATGTTACTCCTCTCATTAGGTTTCTACATTGACTCCCAGTAGCAGAATGCATTAAGTTCAAATCCCTGATGCTTGCCCTCAGAGTAGTCAATGAGTCAGCACTTGTGTATATGAAGACACTGGTGAAGTGCTATACTCCTTCTTGCCCACGCAGGTCTGCTGGGGAATAGCATCTGGTGATGTCACCTCTACATGGCATCACATCTCAATCCAGACTTCTTTCCTAGGTAGTTCCTAATTGGGTGGAACTGACTACTCACCTCCATCCGTACTACTGACTCCCTCAATGTATTTAAGAAGTGATTGTAGACCCATCTGTTCTGTGAATATCTGTCAAATTGAAAAAGAAAAAAAAAAACTTTCCTCAGTTTAAAATGAAAACATATTAGTTTGGAAGTGACCTGTATGTATTGCTAAGACTCAAAAAAGAGAGAGAGAGACCTGCATTTCTGAGGTACGTCTGGACCTTGAGTTAATGGAAACCAGCAGATCATAATACATCAGGTATGTCAATAAAGATTATGAAGAATTTGAGGGAAGAAGGAATACAAATGCTAGTATGAACCTCAGATAGTGATAATTGTTGTGAGTCTAATAAATTTTTCTTAATCTCGTTTTGGGTTTCTGCTATGGTTTTGAACATCAGAGAATCAGAATCTATTAAAATTATCTTACTGAAAACTAGTTTTTAACAAGCTGTTATTTTTTATCGTTTTGTTTTAGTTATTCTCTTTCAGCTCTATTTTGTTTAACAGTAGGTGCTATTTTAAATTTGAATTGCTAAGACAAAAGGTCATCAACATGGTATACAAATCTGCATTGAATGGTTTTTATTGTTCATGTTGTGACAGACATTTAAAATAAAAGTGACAAGAAGATCAAACATTGTTGGAAAGTAAGTGGAATTCTTAACCAATGTCAGTCCCATCCTTTGTCAGAACCTAAAGCTATAATCATGAATCAAAGATGAAAACCAAAACCAGGACAAGAAAGGCAAATGAAGAAAACATAAGCTTATGAAAAAAGTTTTGTTTTGTCTTTATTTTTTATCCATAATCTGTAAAACTGATACTGACCTTTATACAGTAAAATGAAACTTTCATGTTTCCCTTTTTTCACATAGCTGTATTGATTTTGGTTTTATACCTTTCCGTCAGATTGAGTTTAGAAAGAGCCAAGAAAACAACAAGGAAAAACATGAGAAGACAAATGCACACTTAAGGGCCATTTTATTTGGTATATTTTTTCAATAATGCAAAGAGTCAGATTTTCAAAACAGCATAAATGTGACTGCAACACCATTTATGTAACAGGCAGAAATGGTCAAGACATTTTGACGTTGTTCAAGCAAACATTAGAATGTACAAGTATAATTTGTTGGTACCAGACATTAAGTGATGAAACGTCAAGTGTCTGTGCCACACAAATTGTTGTCTAGTGTCCAGAAGACCATGGCACAAATGCATATGCAAAAACTAGACAAAAATAAACAAAATTTATTTGGCATGATTTCTTAAAGTAAGCTAAATAACCATAAATAAAAATGTTTTGATAAGTCCATAGTTCTTACAATATGGAAAACAAAGTTTAGTGTCATAATACAAATGCTTTTCACTTGCTTTGATTTTATTTTTTGCAGTGAGGGCGGTGATGAACAAAGGAAACAAGAAGCACAACACAAGGGCAAGCATATCTGGTGAAGACACGCAAGAGGAACCACAAAGAAAGATGACTATCAGAGCTTCAATATTTGATGAACAAAGGCAAGAAGTTGCAAAAAGAAAGAGGGATGTAAGAGCTAGCATATCTTGTGAACAATGCAATCCAAACAGATAGACTTAACCATTGTTCCATTAGGTCTGTTTTAATAAATGGTTATTTAAATATGCTAGTATATATATTGTGTTTTGCCAGCCCCATAGATGCTGCTATCTTGCACGTTTTTTCTTGAGCCTCTACAACCATAATAATAATCTTTAACTTCATTTTGAGTGAAATAGGCATTATTTTTCCTGACTCAGACATATTAGACAAAAAAAATAGTAATAAATTATTACTTAAAATAGCACTAAAACTTACCTTATCAAATTTTCTATGGTTTGTCAAATATTGCACAAAAACATTAAATATGTCATTTAGTTGCTTAGAGCTGTGCTACTTCTCAGTTTGGTTTATATGTTTTGATTGTAAAACCCTACTGTAGTGAACATCGCAAAAACGCAACAATAACTGCATAATTTATTTATTTATTAATTTTCTCTAACCCGCATTTAGTGAATTTCAAGGTGAGTAGCTGAAATTCCTCCATCGTTTTTTTTTTTTTCCAAAGGGAATAGGGGAAATGGCTATCTGTTGTTAACTGTTCATTATCAAGGACTTGGTCCGAAAAGTAGTGTGAAAATTGAATACAGTGATCCCTTGCTATATTGCGCTTCGACTTTTGCGGCTTCACTCCATCGCGGATTTTAAATGTAAGCACATCTAAATATATATCACAGATTTTTCGCTGCTTCGCCGATTTCTGCGGACAATGGGTCTTTTAATTTATGGTACATGCTTCCTCAGTTTGTTTGCCCAGTTGATTTCATACAAGGGACGCTATTGGCGGATGGCTTAGAAGCTACCCAATCAGAGCATGTATTACGTATTAAATAAAACTCCTCAATGATATACGATATGCTTCTCGACGGTGCTTGATTGTTTGCTTTTCTCTGTCTCTCTCAATCTCTCTGACATTCTCTGTGCCTGACAGAGAAGGTGTGAGCAGAGGGTCTGTTTGCGCAGAGGCTGTTTGGCTAAAGGATACGGACGCTCCTCTAAAAAATGTCGCTTTATCGCGTTGCTTCGGCATACTTAAAAGCCCAAAAGCATGTATTGATTTTTTGATTGTTTGCTTTTCTCTCACACTCTCTCTGACATTCTATGCTCCTGACACGCATTCTTTGAAAAGGAAGATATGTTTGCATTCTTTTAATTGTGAGAAAGAACTGTCATCTCTGTCTTATCATGGAGCACAGTTTAAACTTTTGACTAAAGGGTGTTATTTCATGTCTACAGGGCTCTAATAATGTTAACAGTGTGGGAGAGTTTATAAGGGCTTAAAATATATAAAAATAACCATACAAACATATGGTTTCTACTTCGTGGATTTTCAACTATTGCGGGGGGGTTCTGGAACGCAACCCCCGTGATCGAGGAGGGACTACTGTACTGAAAATGCTCACATACTCGCTATGACAGTCATAGTGGCACACTGCGGTCAGAAATGATTTTAAAAAAATCATCAGCCATCTTGGATATGCACTGTTTGGAAAATAAGATGACAAAAAGATCTAATGAGAATAAACTTCATCGTAAACTGCAACAAGGAGTTTTAACAAGCAATCTCAAAAAACAGTGAAATAACGATTTTCATTTTTGCAGCACTTGATTTTGCAGGAATCACAGGCTATTATTTTGTAAAAGAACATCACTGAATCAACTGCTGGATTATTATTAGTATTATTATTATTCAGTTGTGCTGCTAAAAATAACAGAAATGCTAATGTAAATTTATGTTGTCATTTAAGGATTAAATTAGAGGGATAAATGTTCATTATATTAGAATGTGGATATGAATATACCTACATTTATACTTGGAAAGTTTAATTCTCTGTTAAGTTGTAATGTGTTAGAAAGTAGTGTTTACAAAGTTAAGCATTCAAGATCTGGGAAGATATATGAGAGTAAGCAATGTTGTTTTTATTTTGATTTGGCCCTGCCATGTGCTAGCAGCTGTAGAGAATACAATCTTTTTTTGAAACAGAAATCTGCCTCCATCCAGTTTTTTTGCTCCTAAAAAGGATTCCATTAACCTTAGAAAAGAAACCTTCTTACATTTGGTGATCAGTGGTGGTTTTCTTCTCTGTTTGGTGGATGACTTGCACTGAGGGATTAGTTTTCTCTACAGACTAACGTCTCTTACAGATCGCTTTCCTACTGAATTTACTTACCACATGTTTATCAGAAACAGCATTTTTGCATTGGGGTAGTCCCCCCACGGCTTTACAAAAAGAGTACACTGCAGTTTCATCTAAGCTGAATGATGTTTTTGGGTTTAAACAGTTCCTGCCACAGATCCAATATATCAAACAGTCGTCCCCCCATCACTTGTACCAGAAGCTGTGGAATTTGTACATAGAAACAAAGTATTTGCCATTGACAAAACCTTACACAGAGCAAATCACTTTTGTTACTGGAGTTATATGGTCCATAACATCCAAAAATGGTGTGAACAGTGTCCAAGTTGTGCAGCATGCTCTTCACCTGTCCCTCGCCATTGTGCACCCCTCCAAACAGTGACCTCTACAAAACCCTTTGAAATAGTAACAGCAGACATTTTGAAACTGCCACTCACTTCATGTCAAAATATGTTTTAGTCATACAAGACTATTTCACAAAGTTTGTAAACTTGCATTACAAGATCAACATGCTGCTACAGTTGCTCAGTGCTTTTTTGAGAACTTTATCACTCAACATTGTATTCCTGAACATCTGCTCACAGATCAAGGTCGGCAGTTTTAGTCAGATTTGATCCATTAACTTTGTCAATTACTAGGTGTAAAAAAAGTCAAAATCAGCCCTTATCATCCAAAGGGGTACTGCCTAGTAGTGCGATTCAACTGGACTCTAAATGAGAAGTTGAAACCAACCCTACTGCAACATTTAGGGGAATGGCATGAATTTCTGAACCCTGTGGCATTTATATACAACACCAGCCCACACTCTAGAACAGGCTATCCGCCTTTTTTCTTACTCATGGTAAAGTGGCTCAAACGCCTACTGACCTTCTATTTTCATCACGCTCAACAACCACTACATTTGCTTCAGGGACCCCTGTGGACTATGTTAACCAACTGAGAAATAAATTCCAAGCAGCTTTCCAGACAGTTCCTAGGAATAACCAGTTGGCTTATGAACAAGAGAAGCGTTTTTATGACCATCTTGTCAGGCATGAGCTATACTGCCCAGGAGATCTTGTTTTGCTGCATGACCCTACTTGTACACGTCAGAAGCTGTCCCCTCACTGGAAAGGACCATTTGAAATTGTTGAGCGCATGGGTTCTTCTGGGGTTGACTTAGGTGTAACTTATAAGTAATAAGGTGCGCTTTTAACCCTACCAAGTTACATGTTGTCCATTATAATCATCTGAAGAGATACACTTCTCCTCTTTCCACTACCTCAGCCACTATGCCACTCATTCCAGAACCTCCTAAATGGGAAGTTACCGGAACTGATTGCACTATCTGGTTAACCCCCCTTTGTACCTGCTACTCAGATGCAACAGAAAACTGAAGTTCATTTAGGTAACGAGAACTTGACTCAGTTTGGCCAAAACTCAAACACTAATTCTGTTATTCAGCCAGAATATGGGACAAATCGGGAAGCATTTTCTCCTGTTGAAGATGTTCCCCATTTGTCCGCTCAGCAAAGATTTCGTCATCCTCCTACCCTACCAAAGCGTTTTGAAGATTTTGTAATGGCTTAAAAGTGTAACATTGTTAACTTGTTGGTGCATTTTCTAGGTTGTAGATTTACAAGGCTTGAAACGAGGACGTTTCCTTTCTGAGCTAGGGAATAATGTAAAGTTATTGCTCCTAAAAAGGATTCCGTCCACCTTAGAAAAGAAACCTTGTTACACAAACTTGAAAGTAAATATAGGGCGGCCATTGAAAGTCTTCGAACTACATTTCCCGAAAGACCTCAGTGCTTTTGTAGCAACCCGGAACTCCTGTGTAGTTTTTTTTTTTGCACGTGTGGACGCTGGCGCGTGCGGGAAAATCAAAGATAAAATGAGTGAAGAAGTCAGTTCCGGCTCCTCCCAGATGCACAAATGGTATTTTGGTTTACATTCTTAACTTTATAAGTGGGTTGCGCTGGATGGGATTAAAGCGCTTTAAGAGTTTTGTTAGAACTTCGGGAGCACGCATCATTTCAGTGCAGGCTAGTTAGGCGGTGTAAAGCGTATACTAGGCAATCAGCAAGAAAACCGTTTTCCATGAACCGGAGTAAACATTTTAAAATCGTGTAGCAACTAGTTATGTACGTTTGAGTTGTTGTGGTTATTACGTAAACGAACGAGAAAGTTTTGGGCGTCTGACTGTTGGACAAAGTGGCAGTGTGCGTAGTTACGGGCTGGCGCCCCGACCAGGGACACAATGTGGCATTTATTCAGTTTTCTATAGTTAGCTGCGACACTAAAAAGTGATGAAATGGGTTCAGTAAATCGGCGGAACTTACCTGTTAGAGATTGTCTGACATCGTACTGACATAGGCTGTCGAGATATGAAAAAGTGCCATGTTCATTCCTTCTCCTGTTGAATCTTGGTTTATAACGCTTTCACTGACAAGTTACATTTATCCGTACAAACATCATTGCAATGGCAAATAATAAAATGTACATTTGAGTAACGTTTCTTTTAGTATTTACATGTATTAACAATGTGGCATAAAACTACACCTTGACAATTAAACTTACTGTAAATCCTTATTGAGTTCTTTATGAGCAGTCCAACATAAATAATATATTATTTAATAGACATAACACTTTAAGTTTTGTAGTTAGCTCCCTGTCGATTGGACAGTAGTTTATTTTGAACGTAATATCTTTCAAGGAGCTTACTTCAATTGTGGAAAGGAGCTTCAAATCCATCCTGGTTATGCAGCTGAATATCGTAGAGTACAGCAGGTATTACTTCTGATTAAGAGTGACCTGATGAAGTGGTTTTGGCTTCTAAGGCGAATGCCTGTATAGTTCATTTAGAGGAATCCTGGGAGTGGAAACTGGATGCGCTGGAGAAATTGTAAGTGTCGGCTGGCTTTGAAGTGTACAGTCGTTTTCCATTATGAGCTGGAGACTTTGGAAGGGAATAGGGAAGTCTGACATTTTATTACCCCACCCTCAACATGAAGAAGCAGAGTCAAGCCAATATGTATTACTTATTTAAAATTATTTTTTCATTTTGTACACATAATTGAGGGTGCCTTATGCCCAATATGTAGACTTTTATATCATAACAAGCTGTGCTGCCAATCTAAGGTTGGTTGAAATCCAAGTAGTCAATGTAGACTTCCTCGTTAATGATTTCAGTGCACCATTTATTGGAATGTATTTTGTAATGTATGTAATAATTAAATGTATTGTATTTGTCATTCCAACAGTTGGGGTGTCACAAGCATTTTGTAGTAACAAAATTATCCATCCATCCATTATCCAACACGCTATATCCTAACTAGTGGTCTGCTGGAGCCAATCCTAGCCAACACAGGGCGCAAGGCAGGAAACAAACCCAAGGCAGGGCGTATGCTCCTCACCTGCTAAGTAAAGGGACGTTCGTGCTAGGGATTAAAGGGAGGATCTCTGGGCATCTGGGCTGAAAGACAGTATTCACACTGCAATCGGAGTGCAGCATCACCACGGCATCTTTTAAATCAACTGACTCCGCCTACTGACAGGTTGAAGTGCAGTAAGGGCTGTTCATGCTGTGCTTTCCAATATAGATTGGCGTTTCTCGTGGCCGTAAACAACGAGAAAATCAGTTCACACAGCAGACAAATTGGGATCTGATTGCCTTAAGCGTTTCAGCTTTATTCACTTTATCTCTTCTGAATCACCTGAAATCGGCAGTCTTCTGTTGGTGTAGCTGGCTACAGAAGCACTCGGTTCATCTTATACAGCCCAAACTCCACTATTGCAGACATGGAGAAGGTATACAAAACCAAATCTAATTCTATCGCCAATTCAAGACACACGCGCTATTCCAACGCCTCAGCAAAAAGTTCCGCAGCCAAAGCTCATGAGCAACTTCTGAGCAAACAAATGCTAAATGTGCAAAGAAAGAGTAAGAAAACTATGAAGAGCACACTTAGCATTTACGACAGGCTGATGCAGAGCGAAAGAGAATTAGTCGAGCAACTGAGAGACCATACAAAGAAGACAGGCCTACACTGAGTGGAAGAGAATCGCAAGAGCAAATGAGCCTGAGGAAGAGGTTAATCGATGTCGGCAATCAGTGGTCAAACATGCCGGAATTGCAAAGGCAAATAAAACAAAACAAAACGCCATCCAGTGACAACAAAGAACGCTGATCACGTGAGAATAGCTACTATTCTCTCAGTCAAGTGCATTCACTGCATTATTGTGCAGTACTCCATTACTGGTTGTTTCATAATGTTAAAAAAAAATTAGGCCTAGGAAAGTTAACTTGTTAATTTTTGCGATTAATGTGGCCTATTTAAAGCTTTGAAAAATATTGTCGCATCAGGAGCTGGCAACGAGGCGATCTCCTCAGGCAGTGCTTTGGTCAGTGCAGCATTTTCATGTGTTTTTTTTTTTGGACTAGGAATCGATTAAAAAAAAAATGTACTAATTAATCGCATAAATGTATGCAAATAATTGTGATTAATCATATCTAAAATTAAAACATGACTAGTCAAGTCTTTTGTAGTGAAATTCAGATGATATTGATTGGCAGCTGACTGATTGGATCATCACTTGCTTTGATTATGAGGAGTTTGCCTAGTTGTATCATCAGAAAATCGGTAACGTTCAAATATATGACATTTGCTTTCACTTCCGGGTTATACTAATAAACGACACCTTACCTTCAAAAGCCAAATGAAAGACATAATTTCAGTGTTTGCAGATCCATATTTAACAGTGACATATGCTATTATGCTTGTCCTACTATCTCCGCGTTTTGGTAATCACACGTCTCTGTTAACATCGTATTAATACTTGGGATATGCTTTGTCCTTCTAACCACTGAAACAGTAAATACATTTTATTTTGGTATTAACACATGGAACTGCTAATGTCATCGTTGGTTTAAACAAGTAAAGTAGCCACTTCGTTTGAATCTTGCATTAATGTTTACTTGTTACAACTGTTTGCACTGGCACTCCTCCCGCATCCCACAGTCCTATAAGTTTAACTTATAAACTTATTAACCTCAGTGTGACCTTTAACTGTTTACACCAGTTAGAAACTGGACAAATGCTTAGTCTGATGGGCATCTATAGAAGGGCTCATTATAATCAGAGAATGAATTAAAAGCCCCCTTTCATTTTTTGGGGCCGTGTGGGACACTGTTTAGAAGCGATTATTCTTGTTATCTTTCCTCTTTCTCCTCTTACAATTGTGTAACAGTACAAGTTAAAAGATTGCATCTTATTTGATCAGTAACGTTATTTTGCTCTCAAAGCAGGCATAAGTCTGTTTCAGAATTAACTCCACAATGGGATAAAAGTGGCAATAACTCAAATCTATATGTATGTGTTTTGCTTATATAGTGCATCCGGAAGGTATTCACAGCGCATCACTTTTTCTACATTTTGTTATGTTGCAGCCTTATTCCAAAATGGATTAATTTCATTTTTTTCCTCAGAATTCTACACACAACACCCCATAATGACAACATGAAAAAAGTTTACTTTTTTTTTTTTTTTTTGCAAATTTATTAAAAATAAAAAAATTGAGAAAGCACATGTACATAAGTATTCACAGCCTTTGCCATGAAGCTCAAAATTGAGCTCCGGTGCATCCTGTTTCCCCTGATCATCCTTGAGATGTTTCTGCAGCTTAATTGGAGTCCACCTGTGGTAAATTCAGTTGATTGGACATGATTTGGAAAGGCACACACCTGTCTATATAAGGTCCCACAGTTGACAGTTAATGTCAGAGCACAAACCAAGCATTAAGTCAAAGGAATTGTCTGTAGACTGCCGAGACAGGATTGTCTGGAGGCAGAAATCTGGGGAAGGTTACAGAAAAATTTCTTCTGCTTTGAAGGTCCCAATGAGCACAGTGGCCTCCATCATCCATAAGTGGTAGAAGTTCGAAACCACCAGGCCTTAGTCAGGGAGGTGACCAAGGACCCGATGGTCACTCTGTCAGAGCTCCAGAGGTCCTCTGTGGAGAGAGGAGAACCTCCCAGAAGGTCAACCATCTCTGCAGCAATTCAGCAATCAGGTCTGTATGGTAGAGTGGCCAGATGGAAGCCACTCCTTAGTAAAAGGCACATGGCAGCCCGCCTGGAGTTTGCCAAAAGGCACCTGAAGGACTCTCAGACCATGAGAAACAAAATTGTCTGGTCTGATGATACAAAGATTGAACTCTTTGGTGTGAATGCCAGGTGTCACGATTGGAGGAAACCAGGCACCGCTCATCACCAGGCCATTACCATCCCTACAGTGAAGCATGGTGGTGGCAGCATCATGCTGTGGGGATATTTTTCAGCGGCAGGAACTGGGAGACTGGTCAGGATAAAGGGAAAGATGACTGCATCAATGTACAGAGACATCCTGGATGAAAACCCGCTCCAGAGCGCTCTTGACCTCAGACTGGGGCGACAGTTCATCTTTCAGCAGGACAACGACCCTAAGCATGCAGCCAAGATATCAAAGGAGTGGCTTCAGGACAACTCTGTGAATGTCCTTGAGTGGCCCACCCAGAGCCCAGACTTGAATCCGATTGAACATCTCTGGAGAGATCTTAAAGTGGCTGTGCACTGACGCTTCCCATCCAGCCTGATGGAGCCTGAGAGGTGCTGCAAAGAGGAATGGGTGAAACTGGCCAAGGATAGGTGTGCCAAGCTTGTGGCATCATATTCAAAAAGACTTGAGGCTGTAATTGCTGCCAAAGGTGCATTGGCAAAGTATTGAGCAAAGGCTGTGAATACTTATGTACATGTGATTTCTCAGTTTTTTTATTTTTAACAAATTTGCAAAAATCTCAAGTAAACTTTTTTCACGTTGTCATTATGGGGTGTTGTGTGTAGAATTCTGAGGAAAAAAATGAATTTAATCCATTTTGGAATAAGGCTGTAACATAACAAAATGTGGAAAAAGTGATGCGCTGTGAATACTTTCCGGATGCACTGTATGAATATATTATATATTTATATGAATAATATGGTAATGACCATCATAATAAGCAAACACAAATCAGAAGTACTGGAGTTTTCTATGTTTTACTTAGAGTTTTTTTTCCCACAAGATAACTGTGCCCTAATTTACACTCCTTTATCTTGGTTATGGAGCACACATTCAAAACAATGCAAGAAAGCTTTCCTACCAATCTGCCACTCACATTCTGTCTTTCCTTATATAATAAACACTCCCACTTTTTGTCTCCTGACTCCCTGCTCCAACTTCATTCCGCCATACCTTTCTCTTTCCCCTAAACCTTTCCTGTTACTTATCTCCTAAGAGGTGTATCCGCCCCTTACAATACAGAAGCCTTTCTCCTAGACCCATCACTTACAGCATTCCATCTTTCAGCTCCCCCACAGCACATCATCAGCTACCTGCATGTCACAATATAAATCCATAGCTGTTTCCTATATTTTTCAAAATTCATGTTGTGAAAATTGATATCCATTTAAATATATACTTTCGATAAGGGCTGGCAACATTTTTTTTAAACTTCTAGTTGACTTTTTGCAGGGATTTAAATTATATCCATAAATTACATATATTAAATTACAACTTTGTGTTTAAATAGTGACACAACAGAAACTTTGTTGTGGTATGAGATTTCACTTAGGCTATTCAGAAACCGTGACTGTACAATTTTAAGTTGTAGGTGGCATATTTTACATGCAACCTCAGATTTAAAGAATTCTTCATGTGTTTGCGTTTTTTAACCAAATCCTGCTGCTTTATTTCATTATTTCATTCTTTCGTGGTGCTCATTAAACTGATATGTGTTTGTAACAAGACAAAGGAAAGGCACTGTGACTTGTTAAATTATTTTTTAAACTAGCAACTTACTTGCTTTTCTAAAGCTTTACAATATGCTGCACAGAAACAGCCTCTGTGTTTACATACAACAGTTTAAAAAGTTAAACTCGAATTTACAAATCAGTTCATATACAAAGAATGAATGTCTTTTTGAATATGCTGTTGCATTTACAGTGGTGTGAAAAACTATTTGCCCTCTTCCTGATTTCTTATTCTTTTGCATGTTTGTCACACAAAATGTTTCTGATCATCAAACACATTTAACCATTAGTCAAATATAACACAAGTAAACACAAAATGCAGTTTTTAAATGATGGTTTTTATTATTTAGGGAGAAAAAAAAATCCAAACCTACATGGCCTTGTGTGAAAAAGTAATTGCTCCCTGAACCTAATAACTGGTTGGGCCACCCTTAGCAGCAATAACTGCAATCAAGCGTTTGCGATAACTTGCAATGAGTCTTTTACAGTGCTCTGGAGGAATTTTGGCCCACTCATCTTTGCAGAATTGTTGTAATTCAGCATTATTTGAGGGTTTTCTAGCATGAACCGGCTTTTTAAGGTTATGCCATAGCATCTCAATTGGATTCAGGTCAGGACTTTGACTAGGCTACTCCAAAGTCTTCATTTTGTTTTTCTTCAGCGATTCAGAGGTGGATTTGCTGGTGTGTTTTGGGTTATTGTCCTGTTGCAGCACACAAGATCGCTTCAGCTTGAGTTGAAGAACAGATGGCCGGACATTCTCCTTCAGGATTTTTTGGTAGACAGTAGAATTCATGGTTCCATCTATCACAGCAAGCCTTCCAGGTCCTGAAGCAGCAAAACAACCCCAGACCATCACACTACCACCACCATATTTTACTGTTGGTATGATGTTCTTTTTCTGCAATGCTGTGTTCCTTTTACGCCAGATGTAACGGGACATTTGCCTTCCAAAAAGTTCAACTTTTGTCTCATCAGTCCACAAGGTATTTTCCCAAAAGTCTTGGCAATCATTGAGATATTTCTTAGCAAAATTGAGACGAGCCCTAATGTTCTTTTTGCTTAACAGTGGTTTGCGTCTTGGAAATCTGCCATGCAGGCCGTTTTTGCCCAGTCTCTTTCTTATGGTGGAGTCGTGAACACTGACCTTAATTGAGGCAAGTGAGGCCTGCAGTTCTTTAGACGTTGTCCTGGGGTCTTTTGTGACCTCTCGGATGAGTCGTCTCTGCTCTTGGGGTAATTTTGGTGCCCGCCACTCCTGGGAAGGTTCACCACTGTTCCATGTTTTTGCCATTTGTGGATAATGGCTCTCACTGTGGTTCGCTGTAGTCCCAAAGCTTTAGAAATGGCTTTATAACCTTTACCAGACTGATAGATCTCAATTACTTCTGTTCTCATTTGTTCCTGAATTTCTTTGGATCTTGGCATGATGTCTAGCTTTTGAGGTGCTTTTGGTCTACGTCTCTGTGTCAGGCAGCTCCTATTTAAGTGATTTCTTGATTGAAACAGGTGTGGAAGTAATCAGGCCTGGGGGTGGCTACGGAAATTGAACTCAGGTGTGATACACCACAGTTAGGTAATTTTTTAACAAGGGGGCAATTACTTTTCACACAGGGCCATGTAGGTTTGGATTTTTTTCTCCCTAAATAATAAAACCATCATTTAAAAACTGCATTTTGTGTTTACTTGTGTTATATTTGACTAATGGTTAAATGTGTTTGATGATCAGAAACATTTTGTGTGACAAACATGCAAAAGAATAAGAAATCAGGAAGGGGGCAAATAGTTTTTCACACCACTGTAGCTGAGTTACTCAGTTTTTGTGTGTAATCATAGCTACAATTTAAAGGGCTTCATGCTAGATAAAGTTAAGTAGTTGTGCATACACCTTAGCAGTTTCACATTTTATTTCTTAACTGGGTAAAAAGCAACAAAATACTTTATTACATGATCATTTAAAGTTGTAAGATAACATTTCCCAAATATATTGTATGAAATGTAAAAGTGTGTCAGTGAGCTGTGATATACTACAGAATGGCTGTTGGTGAACCTCTAAGTGAAAATGTGTTCATGTATTGCATATTATATTTGTTCAGCTGTAACTTATGACACGTGACATATCTGACACATGGATCATATTTAAAATTTCATTTTCATGTTTATTCAGTGAGACTATTTTTAAAATTGAAAATTCCTTTTTGTGTTTATTTTTACTTGTTCATTTATTTATTATTTTTATTTACCAAGATTAGCACAGTTAGTTTGCCAGAAAATCATTTGTTCAGGTTTAAGTAGTGCATCAGGTGAAATGTGCATTTGTGTGACGCACCAGGTAGGAGTGTGATTTTGTGTTAATTATTATTTGTATCAGTCTGAAAGCTGGTATCGATACCAAAGTCAGAATATTAGTACCAATCCAACACTACACACAGATTACCTGTAGTATCATAAAATGTTGAGGGTAAATATTGAGGATGAAGAAGACACATCTTCATAGTGTCAGTAATCAAGGAATTGAGAAACATTGCAGACTCAATACATTTCTCATTTGAGAGAACTAATTTGTCAGTAGCAGAAAAGAGAAAAGAATATCTTTGTGACTATAAATGAGATTGGTGAAGTAAGATTTCTTTGCTTGGTTTATTTCACTGTGGAATGCTTTTAGGTTTTTGTCATAAATATCACAGTGAACAACTAACGTTTTTTTTTACTCCTAAACCTTGTATTCTAAGTTTTCAGATTATTAAAGTGAACCTTAAAGGCACTTTGACTTTATTAGAAAAAGTCTGTCAGTAAAGGAACTACATTGATGCAATTGTTCAATCTGGTGTTGAAGTTTTTAACAAAACTGTAAAAACTGGATTGAGTCAGTGAGGAGAATAAACATGTAAACAGTGAAATAATTAGCTGACTGCACTTCCAGTATGTAGAGTTCAGTCACAGTCATTTATCAGACAGCATGTGGTATAAGCTGCCATCTTGAAGTAGAACAGTTATGATCATGTAATGCATTAACATCCAGCCTAAATACAATAACTACTGTAAATCAAGGATATGGCCATGAAAACGCTCAGTAATCTAAAAAGGTCAGCTGTTAGGGGATAATTTGCTAAATCCATATGACTATTAAAGGAATAAGGGCACCCAGTGTGAAAAGAAGTTTTGTTGATGGCAACATTTTGCATGTTGGTGAGACATAAAAGGGCTGATGTGTCTTCTGTTATTGTAGATGGTGCTAGTTTAACTCCCAACTGTAGTGTTTACTGATCAACTATGCTTAAGTAAATTTTAAGAAAATAATACAGAAATATCTTTCTGTCTTATTAAATATTCACTGACTATGTAATAAGGCTTTCCCAGTTTATGATACAATCCTGGTAAAGAACATGTACTGTATATACTTGTTCTTGTAGAAAGATTTACTACCTAAAATAATTTGGTCACTTTGATTGAGGCATTTCCTACAGGATATTTGCGCAAGCTGCATTCTAAATTTTGGAGTGGATGTTTTTTTGAGATGCCTTTTCAGCATCACTTACTTGTAATTGTTACTTTATATTTGTGATATTAGCTTATTTGAATATATCAAATTATAAATTTCTGGTGTAGCTCTCCTAAAAAATTACTGTAATTTATCATCTGCTTATTTGAAGAAGTAATTCTGTATTTTTAAATAAATTCTCTTAATTTATTTCTATGCTGCACTTGACTAGATAAAGGATATTTTTGATGTGGGATTTTAACTTTCATTCTTTGCCTTCAGCATTTAGAACTACAATTTTTATGATTTACTGTTAACTTCTAACTATGCTGAAGTTGTTCATTCTCAAACTCATTTGCAAGGTAACATATTTTACTTGATTATTTCAAATGTTAATTTTTCAAATCATTGTGTTACAGGACAATATTTGCTAGATTATTTCCTTGTGCAAGGTGATTTAAATTAGTATATACCCAAACATAATATATTCTTGTTCATTACTGTTTTTGGAAGAAAGTTTCAACAGATCTTGTTACTGAAGCTTTGATTTGAAGCTATGATTTACTGTACAATCAATGCTTTTTTTTGTAATTCTATAAGTCATTTTGTCAGCTTTTTTAACTATTAATTATTTGCATTATCAGACACATTCTACCTAGGTAAATCAGCTATCATAAAAATACAGATTATTCTCCTTGAGTCTTAAATCATTTAATTCAGAAATGCATTAAAAATGACTGTCACCTCAACATAAACTCAACAAAAGATCTTGATAGAGAAAGTAAAAGATTATCAGAAAAACTAAAGACTCGACAAAATTATTGCTGTTTTCTTGCAATTGCTAATAAGAATTGCTCTCTCTTTCTTTTACTTTTACTCTTTCTTCAAATGAAGACAATCAGAAGGTTGTGCTGTTTTACCATCAAGGTTAAAAAATTACATATTGTTTCTTCTCCAACCATGACTGTGCATCTATATATAAATACAATTTCATTTTAGGCTTAACCCTTTTGTGTAAATACTGCTGACCTAGGTAAAATATCGAATTCTCTTATAAAGCTTCATGATATTCCCTTGATGCGGCTCATACTTACTTAAAAAGTTTAAAATGTCCCTTTTCACACTTCTCGTTTGCATATAATTTTTTTTTTACTTCTGTTGTAGTTTCTGATTATCTTAATATGGTTGTCATTTTCCCATTAATGAAGAAATATAGATATTATTACTGATCAATTTCATCCTTTCAAATTAAAAATCTTGGAAACGATTGTTGCCCATCAGTTACACTTTCAACATGATTTCAAATAACTTTATGAAAAATTTCTGCCTGGTCTCGCATCCGACCATAGTACCGTAACAGACTTTGTCCAAGTATTAAATAATTTACTTGTTAACTGCGACAATTTCTGTCTTGCTTCTTCTATACCATTTATCTGCATTTACACTGTAAACCATCTGATCCTCCTGTATCATTTAAACACACATGCTGCATCTAGCACTGCTTTAAAATAGTTTTCAATGTATTTGTTAAACTGAAGACAATTAGTTGAAGCAAAAATTTTTAGATCTCATTCTACACTCATTCTTATTTGTATAAGCTCCAATCTTAGTACCTATTTTATTTCTAATATACAGTATTTATCACCCTTAGGTAAAATTATTTGCCAGTTTAGTTTTCAGTTTCATATCTATGCAGATGATAAACAGATTTATTATCACTGATCCTTCTGTATACACTATTCTCTATTATCCAACTCTTTAAAAAAAAAAAAAAATCCAGAACTTGTTTAATCCCAGTCTTTTGCACTTGAATATAAATAAAACTAAAGTGATGTATATTGGCGTTAGAAATAACTTCATATATTAAACTTAATTATTTTAGAAAGTAATACTTTTGCTGTTAACATCTGTTTGCCAAACCTGGGTATCGTGTTTGATATCATTCTTGGTTGTTAATGCAGTTCTAAAGTCTATTACTATAATTTGATGAGTTTTCAGCTGTTGACACTTCTTGATAAAGTATTTTTTCTATATTTCTTTTAACAGAGGTTCTAATTTGATTGTGTTTTTCTACATGAAATTAATTAGCGACTAAAGGCCTTTTACTCTGACTTTCAGTGTAACCAGTTTTTCTGTGATTTCTTTAGTCATCAACAAAAATAGAAAATAACTGCAATATGTCTGGTTTTGCTTTTGTTATTTTAATGATATTTTTAATGTTTAAATTTTAAGATAATTGTGAACTTTTTCAGTATTTGGGATAGACATTTTAGCTGCCTTTGGCAAAACGCAGCTTTTCATTAATCCGGATGTAGAAAAAGCTTGTCTGTTCTAGCTTGCTGCATTTTTATGGTAAAATTTTGAAACCCACATACTTCATTCCAGATGTTTCTCAGCAGCAAAAGGTGCAAGGCAGGAAAAACAGTCCATGTTGTTACAAAGCCTAAAATTGTGAGCTGTATCTAAAAAACAATGATTCAGAAAATCATTTAAATTAACAAAAAAAGACTCATTATTTTTGACAGCACTAATTTTTCAACATGATTTGCAGAGAATCCTAATTCTCCTATTCTAAGTCAGTGGGTAACTGATGTTATGTACTATTTGAAACTGGAAAAAATCAAATTTGCACTTAGAGGATCTGTACAAAACTTTTTCAAAACTTGGCAGGATCTAATCAATAACATTTTAGAATAAGCATTTAAATTGAGGAAGCACCCCTCTTTTGCTCCGTTTACCTTTATTCATTTATTAATTTATCTATTTACTTATTTTTACTAGCTTTAAGTTTTACTGTGATGGCCTAGCTCTCTTTCTCTTGGGTGGGGTTGATTTTGTTTCAAACCCTTTTTTTTTAAAGTCTGAGTTACTTGTATGGAATGCTATTTTATTTTAATAAAATCAAAATATATATATAAATAAATAAGATTACATGTGTTTTGAGTTTAATTCACTTGTGCATTTAGCCGGAACTAATTCACAACAATTTTAGTCAGTTCAGTGTTGTGCAGTCATAGTTCTAGCCAACTCACAATCACATAATTGAAGGACTAATACATTGTACATGCTTTTGTAAGCTAGCTAGCTTAGGTAATTAACAAGCTATTTCACATTTTGTTATGATGATCCAGCTGGAATGTGAGAGTGGAGAAAGAGCCATAGAAGATTAAGAAATTATTGACAAAATGTACATTGTGTTCTGCCATATGGTAACACTGAGGCTAGAAACTCTTGTTAAGCTGTGGTTTCTTTCCTATAGTTTAACTCATTTTGAAGCAGTGACAGATTGAGTTTTGATATACACACACACAATGTTTCTCACATAAATCTGACACAGCAGTTGGGGTACCTCTTATTCAGGGGTAACAATTAAACAATAAAAATCACAACAAGGAATTTCTAAATTAAAAACAATAGTTTCTCTTAATAAACAAAGCCTAGAATATAGCTGCAACGAAGCACTTAAAGTTAGTAGCAGAGCTAAATGCTGTTGTATATCCAAAAAACTTATTTTTTTCAGCTAAGCACTGTCTTATTTCTTGTTACGAACACACATCATATACAAGAAGTACATCCCTGACATTTTATTGGGTGTCACAGGAGCAATGTGAAGATGAAACACTGAATATAGTTGCAGCGGGATAGAGTTTTAAAAAACATGCAGTATACTCTAATTCAGAGACTGCATGTTCTACTGTCTTTTGAACAGTTTCCATGAAATCGCATTACTCAACAGTTTCAGTAATGTCACTATCAGAATACAAAGGCAATAATGCAATTTAAATGCCTGCAGCAATATATATATATGTGTGTGTGTGTAAATAAATATATATATATATATATATATATATATATACTATCCAACCCGCGGCGTACCATACACCGCATAATCAGGCTGGTTTTTTAATGATTTTTAAGCACAGGGAGAAAATTAACATTTGTAAAATCGGTAATGTAATAAATCAGAAAGAAAAGCAACATTGTAACAATGCACGGAACGAACCAACACACAATCGTCCGTGACTGAAAACTGGCAGACCGTCGCACCTTCTCCTGCCAGACGGAGGGATGGGGGTGCACGGCACGGAGTGTGGAATGGGAGGAGAGGAGAAGGACATCCATTCAGCTCCGTCCGTCATGCTAGTCTGCTGATTTCTCGTTCAGTATGCACTGCCCGCTCATGTGCCCACCTCCAACTTGTCACTTGAGTCGTCGTCTTTACACAGTCCAGATGTACCTGTGACTGACGTAGACTTTTTATTGCTCTGTGTGGTTTTGGCTGCTTTTCTATATATAATCAACCAAGACACCCGACCACGGTAGTAGTAGTAACGACTTAGTGGGAATTCCACGGTTTGCAGCCCAAATGGGGTTCAACGGCTTACCCACTCCTCTCTGCGCCGGGTAGGCACACGCTCAATGTCATGCATATTTATTTATTGAATGCTAAACACTTCTGGAAAGACACGGTTGTCTAAAACGGGTTGGTGTGAGAATACAACAGTAAGTGAATGAAAAGATGGAACTCTTTGAGTCACGGATGCCAGGGGCAAAGACCCGGCCGGGACGCCGTGAGGGACTGGAAGAGGGTCAAGGCCCACCCTGGATCACGTGGGGGGGCCGCCTTCCTGGTTGCTCTGGGGGCCACGGGGTGAGGGCATGGAACCCCCACCCTGTAGGGGCCTGTGGTCACCGCCAGGAGGCGCCCCAATGCCTTGGGGACCTGTTACCTCAGCACTTCTGCCACACCAGGAAGTGCTGGGGGGAAGATTTAGAAGGGTACCCGGAGAGCTGCAGGGAGAACAGCCGGCACTTCCGCCACGCTGGGGCGTGGCCAACGAGGGAATTCCGGGAGCCACCTGGAGCTCGTCTGGGAGAGAATAAAAGGGGCCGTCTCCCTTCATTCAGGGCTAGAGTCGGGTGGAAGAGGACGAGGCAAGTGAGGAGAGTGGATGCGGCCCGAAGAAAGGCATTTGAGTGGCCAGGACTGAATATTGGGGTTTATGCACATGGGACTGGGTCTGAGTGACCATTATTTGTAAATATTGTACAAAATAAACGTGTGGTGGTGAGTAGTGTCCGGGTCGGCTCCACAGTATGTATGTATGTATATGTGTGTGTATATATATATATATATATATATATATATATATATATATATATATATATATATATATATATATATATATATATATATATATATATATATATATATATATATATATATATATATATATATATCTATACTAATAAAAGGCAAAAGCCCTCACTCACTGACTCATCACTAATTCTCCAACTTCCCACGTAGGTAGAAGGCTGAAATTTGGCAGGCTTATTCCTTACAGCTTACTTACAAAAGTTGGGCAGGTTTCATTTCGAAATTCTACGCATAAGGGTCATAACTGGAACCTATTTTTCTACATATAATGTAATGGAGTTGAGTTGGAGATGGCGTGGGGGTGGAGTTTCGTGACATCATCACGCCTCCTACATAAGTACGTAGAGAACAAGGAAGAACTCCAAACAGCGATGAGCACAAAGCGCCATTTCACAATTGAGAAGGCAGAAAAACATTATGAAGCAAATGATGCATACAAGCATATTCATAAGTACAGCTACTGCGAAACAAAGCACGGCGTGAACCGTAAGTTTATATTAAATTAAGTTCATAGACAGGCTGCCACTAGCGTTTGTAATTTAGTGCCTGCCCATATAAGGCCGTCCATCAGCGGCAATCCAATACAAACACTGCCGGTAAATATTCACGGTGAAGGACTGTGCTTATGCAGAGGAAGATGAGATGGTCAGGGTGGTGTTTGGCACAAACTCATTGAAACTGCGAGAGAAACTTTTAAGTGCGGGTCTTAGCTGACATTACACGAGATGGCACCAGCACAGCTGGGAACCTTCGATGCAAGAACACCAAGCGGCTCACGTGAACTGACGCAGTGCACAGACAAAAAGCAACAGTTCCAAAGAGTGCTGAACAAAAACCGAATTACACAATTGAGAAGGCAGCAAAAAAATATGAAGCGTCTGATACATAGAATCATATTCATAAGTGCAGCTACTGCGGAAACAAAGCACACGGTGGAAAAAGTGAATGTCACGCTAAAGGAAGACAGTGTAAAAAAACCGTGCATGCAGTTTGTCACATCAGATAAAGAGGAAGGCGAGCTGTTTATTGATGCAGTAAGAAACTAATCGATGAATGAAACCTCTTATCTTTACAACGATTGACAAACACGGAATGTAACTTGAACACAACACATCATACAAATACGACCTGATTGAAACAAATAATGATAATCAAATCCTTGATGACAGCAACATTCAATAACACTCACAAAACAATTACTGTATATTGACAATCATGTTACGTTATTTTTAAAATGTTCCCTTTTCTTTTTCATAACTTCTACTTCTCCACTGCGATACGCGGGTATATATATAAATGTATATATATACCCGATCTACAGTACATACTCGCATAGACAAGCCACACGCTGTGGCTAATTGTAGAGTCTTAAGCCTCTAATGCCACATTGAGGTTCGATTCGAGAGGGATGCACTGAGTATGTACGCAGCGCTACCGATTCATTTTACCTTCACATCTCCTTGGTTTGGGGCGTATGAAAAATATTAGGTTAAGCAGAATCATGTTACGTTATTTTTAAAATGTTTCCCTTTATTAGCACAAGCACAGCTGAGAAGCTTCGATGCATGTACTCCATAGCGTTAAAAATAACGCATTTAATCACACTTTCAATTCCAAGCAAACGGAACTTTTGTCAATGCATGATTTCCTGGTACATCCATTACACTGATGCACACATCACAGCTACAAAAATGTTAGAGTCGGAATAAGCGCGTTCCTACGACTGATCATTTCGACTACCGAGCGAAGCCTTGATAAAAGCATGGTTTTGTGCACACTGAAAAGCAAGCAAAATTAGATGCATTACAGAAAGCGGACTTTGTGGCTCTTACTGGGGATCATTGGACTTCCGTGACCGTTAGTAATTCTAATTACATCTAATTACAAAATGTTCAATGATCACACTGTTTTAGCCTAATGTACAAAATAATTTTGGCTAATGTTACTCAGAGTTTAAAGATTAAGTTGGTCAAATTACCTTTTATGTTTCTGACTTATTTTTTAAGAAGAAAAACTGCACTTTATGTTGAAATTTTGGTTATTATTATTTAAAGACAATACTATTCTGAAAATCTACTTAAAGTACTTAAACTACCACTTTATTTTTAAGTCTGCCCAATTTTAACCAGGGATGATATTTTTGTTTCTGTTTTGAATTCAAATGCAGTTTAAAGGCTTTTTTTCTCAGAAATTAAAACGGCTTCAGTTTACAATATTCATGTCCATGTCTATTATTTGATTCTGTCACCCACTAAAACCCTTTTAAATTAAAAAAAAACATTTGCGATTTGGGGCAAATTTACGTGTCGATTACATATGATTAATCAAGATTAATTCTTACACAGCCTCTAATTAATTGGATTAATTTTTTAATCGAGTCCCACCTATATATATATATATATGTGGATATATATATATGTAGATTTGTATATATATGTGTATATATATATATTTATATATATATGTGTATATATATGTATATATATGTTTATATATGTGTCTGTGTGTGTGTGTGTGTGTATATATATATATATATATATATATATATATATATGCCAGCAACACTCATGACAATGACAAAACAATTACATTGTCAATCATGTTACGTTATTATTAAAATGTTTCCTTTTCTTTTTACTTCTCGCTGCCAATGCAGGTATTTTGCTATATATATATATATATATATATATATATATATATATATATATATATATATATATATAAATAGATAGATATGACAACAACACTCATATCAATGACAAAACAATTACATTAACAATCATCTTACGTTATTTTTAAAATGTTTGCTTTTCTTTTTCATAACTTCTTTAACAAACTACTCTGCTGCGAAGCACGGGTATTCTGCTAGTATATATATATATATATCCTCTTTAATAAAACCCCTGTGTGCGTCCAGGTGTCCGTGTGTGTCTTCTGGTGAAGTGTGCAGAGAGAGAGAGACACACACAGGTGCATGCACGAGAGAGACAGACACACTAAACTATTTCAACCATATATATATATATATATATACACTAATAAAAGGCAAAGCCCTCACTGACTGACTCACTCATCACTAATTCGAAATTTGGCAGGCTCATTCCTTACAGGTTACTTACAAAAGTTAAGTATTTCATTTTGAAATTCTACGCATAACGGTCGACAACGTCCGCCATGTTAAACTTTCTTATTTATGGCCCCATCTTCACAAAATTTGGTAGGCGGCTTCCCTGCGCTAACGGAAACTGATGTACATACTTATTTCGGTGGTATGACGCCACTGTCGGCCGACATATTGAACTTTCCAACGGTGTTTGTTACCTATGGGCCCATCTTGAAGAAATTTGGTACGGGTGTTTCCAACGCTAACTGAATTCTACTTACGTACATATACAGGGAGTGTAGAATTATTAGGCAAGTTGTATTTTTGAGGATTAATTTTAATATGGAACAAACACAGTGCTATCAGTCAATCCAAAATGTTAATAAATCTGAAACCTGAATGTTTCACAACAGGGGATCAGGGAAATACATATGTGTGCACAATTATTAGGCAACTATTAGTGTGCAGATTTATTATGCAACTAAAGGAAAAATGAAAATTTTCCCATCTCACTTGTTTATTTTCATCTGTTATAGTGAGAATAATAAACAAACACCTCAAAATTTACAAATAAACATCTCTGACATTTCAAAAAAAATAAATCAATCAATGAATGACCAATATAGCCACCCTTCTTTCCAATAACAGTCATAAGCCATTCCATTCATGGAGTCTGTCAGTTTCTTGATCTGTTGACGATCAGCTTTTTGTGGAGCAGTGACTACAGCCTCCCAGACACTCTTCAGAGAGGTGTATTGTTTTTCTCCCCCGTAAATCTAGCGTTTAAGAAGTGCCCACAAGTTCTCGATTGGGTTTAGGTCAGATGAGGAAGGGGGGCCATGTCATTATTCCTTCATCTTTAAGGCCTTTACTGGCTGGCCACGCAGTGGAGAACTTCGATGCAAGTGATGGAGCATTGGCCTGCATAAAAATCATGGTCTTTTCCTGTATCACTGTTTGAAGAAAGTGTCTTCGAAAAACTGGCAGTAGGTTTGGGAGTTGATTTTGAGTTCATCTTCAATGCAAAAAGGTCCAACTAGCTCATCTTTAAAAATACCAGCTCATACCAGTACCCCACCTCCACGTTGGAGTGGAGCTCTGTGCCCATTACTGATCCACAGGTCCATCCATCTGGTCCATCAAGAGTCACTCTCATCTCATCGGTCCATAAAACCTTTGAAAAAAATCTGTCTTCAGATATTTCTTGGCCCAGTTTTGACGTTTCAACTTATGTTTCTTGTTCAGTGGTGGTTGGGTTTCAGCCCTCCTTACCTTGGCCATGTCTTTGAGCACTGAACACCTTGTACTTCTGGGCAATCCAGGTAGGTTGCAGCTCTGGAATATGAAAGTACTGGAGGATAATGGGTTCCTGGTAGCTTCACGTTTGATTCTTCTCAAATCTTTGGCAGCTAATTTGCGTCTCTTGTTCTCAACACGTTTCTTGCGACCCTGTTGACTATTTGCAACAAAATGTTTGATGGTTCTGTGATCACACACCAATATCTTAGCAATTCCAAAAGTGCTGCATCCCTCTGAAAGACTTTTTACAATTTTTGACTTTTCAGAGTCAGTTAAATCTCTTTTTTGGCCCATTTTGCCTGAGGAAAACTAGCTGCCTAATAATTCTGCACACCTTGATATAGGGTGTTGATCTCCTTAGGCCACACCCTCCCTCATTACACAAATACACATCACCTGACATGCTTAAATCCAATAAGCATTCAAGTTAATACAGCTTGGAGTTGGAATATACGCATTAAAAATGATGATATGGTCAAAATACTCACTTGCCTAATAATTGTGCACACAGTGTATACGTCCATAGCCTGCAGCTCGGTCGACATGTGAGGCGGCGTTGGGTCCCCCATCCCCATGCCTCCCACGTTGTTGGCTGCCTGCCTATATTAGGCTGTCCGTTGCTTCGATCTCTTCATTCCCTTCCTTGCTTCGCCGCGGTATTCACACGTCCCTGCTGATAACTGCAGCCTTTTTATTTAATCCACTGCTTCTCCGCTGTTTTATTGTTCGTTTATTACGATTATAGTTATTGTATAGGTATTTTAGACTTAGTTTACATTGTTCAGGTACCCATTTCCTTTATCGTTCCAACCGTACCCCCATTAACATGTCTATCGAGGTCATCACCATCGATCAAAGAACTGTCACTTACCGAGTGGTTTCCATGCCTGGAGATGGCGCCTGCCTTTTCCATTCTCTGTGTTACATATTGCATGGCCATATCAGCCTCACTCTTGATATCCGGAGGAACATTGTGTCTTTTGTATTGAATGACTGGGACAGGTTCAAGTTGTGGACTGATGACGGTACAGGAGGTAATTATACTAAACAGGAGCACTATAAGAGTGAAATGCTTAAGCCCTTCACCTATGGTTCTGTATGTGAGTTGATGGCTGCCGCCGAATTGTTCAGTTGTCGCTTTCAAGTGTACCAAAATGGCCAAATATTTTACACCTTTGGACAACCGCCAATGCCTCTTAAACATCTTAGATTCACAGGTAACGATTTGAGTAGTGGACACTTTGATGTTTATGAATGTTTAAACTCTCAAAAGCTGGATGCGAAGTTATCGATGAAACCGGTTGTATGCTTACAACGCTTGACAGATTCCGAATGTCACTTCAACACAATAAGTCCTGCAAATACTAACGTAATTGAAACAAACCATGAAACTCAAACCGATTATGACAGCAGCAATCCAAGCTGTGAGATTTGAGGCAAGATTGCTTTTCACATGGCCATCTGTACGTTGCATGCTCATGAGTAAGCTCAGCGCACAGCTTGATCATATTACAACTGTAGGGCTGAACTGACAACGTGGCTTACAAAGAGATCCTTAACAAATAACTATTGGTATATTTTCCCTCAGTTTAAAAAGGTTTACTTTTCATCTTAATAAAAATTTTAAGGCAGTACTTTGCCGCTGCGAAGCGCGGGTATTTTGCTAGTATATATATGTATGTGTGTATGTATGTATTTATATATATATGTATGTATGTATGTATGTATGTATGTATATGTGTGTATATATATATATATATATATATATATATATATATATATATAAATAAAAAACATGTGTTTCCCTAAAAATAAGACCTGCTCTGAAAGTAAGCCCTAGCATGGTTTTCAGGCTGCTCTGTAATATAAGCCCTACCCCAAAAACAAGCCGTACTCAAGATTGTCAGCTGAAAAGTAAGGTGCCAAAGACCAGGTTTAAACTTCACGTGATGTGACATGTGTGCCTGAAACATCCATTAAATTCGGAGGACACCTCGCCACAATATCGCTGAAAAGGATGTTTAACTCTTTGAGGGCTGAATATTTTTTCCAGTTTTCTGAAAAGCAGACAAAGTAATAGTTTCACACAGAAATCCATATAAAACGTCTTTTGCTGCATGTTGCGGCTGGGGTCGGCGCCTGCTCGGGAACTCTGCCAGCAGCTCAGTGACTAGCAGGAATACGTGATGGGCCAGCTGGTTGACTGTCTTCGCGCAGCAGTAGTGGTCACAGTGGGACAAAATCTGGCTATTCATCGTAAGAGGCTGTCCTCCCGGGTGAACGTTGGTGTAGGTGCATTAGCCACACGGACATGTTCAGCAACAAGATCAGCTGATGCTGGTCCCTTCACTTTTGTTTTCGATCACCAGATCATTTACATCAAAATGCAACAACTCAGAGTCTGACTCAGCGATTCGATACACAAAACGTCATCCATAGAGTATTTTGCTTTGCGCATTTGCTTTGGTCTCTCATCAGATGTCGATGCTATGTGAGGGGTTGTGTGCTCTTTGCTACTCATGCACGAGCAAGAAATCTCGGCCAAATCAACAAAGTTAACTTTAAAGAGAGTTGAACTAAAACATAACGGCAAGTTTTGTCACAGTTTAAAGCCGATTACCGTCCTCTACCCCTGAATTTCGACAAAAGTTGACATCCGCCCTGAAAGAGTTAATGATTACATCCATCATTTAGGAGATGCGCCCATTTCAGCAAGCATTGGTGCCAGACAGAAACAAAATCCCTGGATGGGGCATCAGCTCATCGCAAGGTGAACACAAGCTCACACATAAACTAACTTCATTGTAGTTTTATCAAATCCCCAAACCTTCATGTGTTTGGATGGAAAACTGAGCACACTGTGGAAACCCACTAGGAGAACATGTACACCGCTCTGCCACTGTGCCACCCCATATGTGTAACTATTAACAGTATTCATTATTTTAACAAAGTTAATGATTAATCTGTAAAATATAACATACATATTTTAATGCATTTCATCATGAAAGTGATATCAAGTATAAATCTAAGAATTCTAAATGTGCAGAGAGCTGGAATATTATAAATTTAATGTTTTTGTATGGCGATCTAATGCTACTTGCTGCTGCTGTCAGGTCATTAAAAATTTCGAGTTTAATGCTGAAATTTCCGCTTTAATCACAAAATAGACATTTTCGTTATGCCCTTATTTTTTTTCTTTGTGGCTCAAATACGTCGCCATACATTCTGTTGGTATTTTGAAGGTGCAAAATACTAGATGGCACAGAAGATGGTATATGAGACTTTTAAAATATATTGTGTCATTACTTTGGGGAATATCAAAGAAAAATAACTACACATTTGTATGTTGGCATTTTGCTTCACCATATTGAACCATTCATCAAACATTGAAGCACACACATTGATCCTGGATGATCCTAAAAGCAGCTGGAGCATCAAGAAATGCATGCTGGAATTCAAGGTCTGAATGTGGAGAGTTATGGCGATATTCCAGAAGAAGATGAAATGACTGTATTTGGATGGATGGATGTTGTTGTACATGAATAAATATAAGATATCCCCTGAAAATAAGCCCTAGTGCACCTTTTGGAGCAACAATTGACATAAGACCCAGTCTTATTTTTGGGTAAACACGGTATATGTAGTGTATAGAGTCGTGTTATCTGCCTCACCCAGGACATTTCCTATGACAGTGGGCCTTGGTTATAATGCTGAGCGTTAATTGGATGTATCATAAGTACTGTGTAAATACCGGTGTACATTTCTGTATACTATATTTGTTGTGTTACTCCAGAGCTATTCTTGGAATACAGAATTGCCATGTTCCATGTGAGATTTGTGTGTTGTTTTACTCTTAAAAATGATATGCATGTATAAAATATGTTCCTAAGTCTTTTTGATAGTTATTTGGTTTATAGATGCATTGTTTTCCAATACGTAACACTGAAGTTCAACTGTTGGTGTCTCACAGTTTTTCGCATTTATTTTTTCTTTTTTTGTCTGTAAAGCCTGCATATATTGGAAGTTGTTTTAAGGTTTTAGGTGTAATTGTTTTAAAGCATTGATGTAAATATTCATGGAGTTACGGTGATTTCTTTAATGAAAAGAAATAGTATTTCCATTTTCAATTTTTCATATGAACTACAAGTACTTTCAGGTGCATTTTCTTAGAAGGTACTATTGAAAAATAAATTCTGTTTCATCTTGTGAAGCAGACTGAAAAATTCTGTCATTGGTAAACTAGTGGCTTATATTTTCTAGGCCTGAAGCTGAAGCTCCTTGTAGAAAGCGAGAAGACTACCTGGAGTGGCCTGAATATTTTATGGCAGTTGCCTTCCTGTCAGCTCAAAGAAGCAAAGATCCTAGCTCTCAGGTAGGGCTGAAACCACAGGGATTCAATTTTGATTGATATCGACCTCCCCTATTTCTTCCTTTATAACCCTGTGTGTCTGCCTGTCTGCCTGCTGGCTTTCTGTTTAATGTGAATCGGGTCATACAATATTAATGATCACTGAACACTTGAATCAAGTTTCCCACTCTGATACAAGTTCCATTGGAAGCAAGACTTGTAAATTACCAGCTTCTGTACCATTTTAAGCTTGTAACTTGGGTAGTTAATGTTCTTAGTGAGAAACAGTTGTCACATAGTTCTCCTTTCATTTTTATAAGACTGTTAGCCACCAGAAAGGGTTAGTATAAAATAGAAGTTTTTGGCAGCTGATATATTGCATTTTTTGGTGCAAAAATTGTTAAATTTATTTGGAATGTTATCACTGCACCTTTCATAAGCTGTACATTGATTTTTGTAGTTCCAAAAGGTCAAGTGCATAGTCCACTACAGAACAAGATTATTTTAACAACTTATACTGGTGGGACATTGCCATATTTCAGTGTTGTTTGTGTATGTTGCAGTTAACCCACAAGTTTTGAAAAGCAATAATGATATTTTTTACATACCCAACTGAGTGATTCTGCTTTTATAAAATTGCCATGGGATAGCTGAGCTTCAGCACATTCTAATGATTTTTAGTTGTCTATGATTAGTCATTTATATTACATGTCACAGCTGTACATAAAAAAATCTGGAAATGCATTTCTTGTGTGACTGCTCATTGTTGCTCATCCGTTACACAAACAAAGTTGGATTCAGGTTATGATCACAGTTTTGACTGTTCTGAAAATGATGTATTTGATGAAGGAGTTGATGCTGTGCTTGATTTTTAAGTGCTGATTTTAGTGTAACTTTAAAGTGTTGCAGCATGCAAATTTACAGTTCAAGCATCGTGGGTTCAATTACCTTACCTGGACTCTATATACTTCATGTTCTTCCTATATTAGTATACTAAGTAGTGCTCCTTCAATTTCAACTTACAGTTCAGGCAGTGTTTCATAGTGTATTTGTTAGTACTGTTACACTGTACTTGTGCCTCTTGAAGTTTCATGTGAGAAACCCCTCTTCGATCGAATGTCTTTGTGTCATGCTGCTCATGTCACTGTGTCATGAGCATGAGTATGTGAGAGAGACAAAAATGTAATGCTGTTTTTAATCGTGCAGTTTATTCCACACTTGCAAAAAAAAAAAAAAAGCATCAACAACAAGAAAAATAAAAAACACACTGAACTTCTGTGAAGCAACTGCAACAGAAGGCAGGTGAAGATGTGGGAAGTGCAGCACAAAAATACTAACCTATTGTAAAAAAATTCAAGGTTTTGCTGTGTATAATGGTAAATGGAAAATGTTTTAAGGACTGACATTAAAAATAATTTTGAAACTGCTACAGCGAGATACTTATTTTGAAAGATTGTTTAGGTGCAAGTAACTAAATGTTTCCAAACAGAGGGGCATCTTGGGCCAAGCAGTATAACTTTGCAATGCTGTGGCGTATGACATCACAACTTTGTACAGTGATAGTTGACAGAATGGGACATTCAAGAAAATAGATTCCAGTGTTGTGCATCATAAAATGTATTGGTTATTTATTGTAAATCCAATTTTATATAGAGAAATCCCTAAAGTACCAAATTCTTTATATTTTATGTAGTTAATACTGGAGGAAATAAAGGTTTGCATTTACTATACAGTCTTTTCAAATTTTACAATGTTGTACTAATTTTTTTAGCCATTTACAACTCCTTTACTGCATAAGCAGTGTAAAAGACATTTATTTTTGGGTGTGTAATTTAAGCACAATAATGCCAAAAACCCTTAGTGCACAAGGGTTTAATAGCCATTTTTATTTTTGTTGTTTGTAGTCGTAATGACACCATCCAAGGCAAAATGGTAATTATGTGCTGTTATTTATTTGTCAATATTTAAATGAGGATTTTGTCAATAATTAAATGAGAATTCTGAATGTCACTAATTAAGAGCATTACTTTACTTGTCAATACCATAAACTTCTCTTGCTAAATGTAGTAATTGCTATGAAATAAGCGACTTGAGCTTGGCTATGTTGGGCGACAGCTCTTTCAGCTGAAGATGGCGAAAAGCAGTAAGGGAATTTATTATCTTGGCAAAGTAAAGCAACAATATGTTTAAGCTAATATCAAGCAGAATGTTGGGAACTGTCAAATTATGGAAAATTTAGAAGATGCAGGAAATATAGGTTGTCCTATACCAGAGTATTTATACATTGAGCAGCAAATCTTATAAATACTGTATCTACTAGAACATGTCATCCCTTTCATATGTTTATAATGTAATAACCTACTAAACTATTTAAAGTTTAAGTTAAAATGGAACTAGAGGAAAGTACTATAATGCGACTCTCGCTGACATATAGTAACAATAGAGTCATGCACCAATTTACATCCAACCGAGTTGAGGCTGTTCGTATTTAACAACCAGTTTACCTTTATTTTATTTTTTTAACTGATGAGCATGTGTGAATTATAGTTGAGCTAGCACATTCTTTTTATGACCCATTTCCACAGTCTCACTATACTATATGAGCTTTCCCTGTGAAGCACCAACAAATGAACGAGTTTTCCCTGTGATATAACAAACACTGTAGAATACTAACAAGTGTACGAAAGGCGTGGGGGTGTCCCCATGAAGTATCGATTGTTTGCCATACAGCACTGACACATGAACAATTGCCGATTTCCCTCTGGTGTTTCAGGAGCACCACAGAGGTGGTTCAAAAGTGGGGTGTGGCACCCTGAAAAAAGGCCACAGAGACTCAAATATTGATTTATGCTACTCTGAACTGACAGATAAATATGTGTACTGGTGTCCCACACCAGATCAACAGAGCCTAAGTTGCAGTGTAAAAGTTGTAACCTAACATACGGATGGATTGGATTTGGATACAAATGGATTTGTAAGTTGCCACATGACTGCATTATAAAAGCTGGAGAAAAAGTATTCTTGGAAAACAACAAAGATTCTTGAGCCACAGGACGCTATTCCTACATTAACATATAGTAAATGTTGGGAGGTGTTAATGGAGGAAGTGAAACACCAAAAAAATATAAAGTAAGGAGAACAACAGTACAAAGACAAGAAAATATAAAATTGCATCAAAAATGAAACAAAGCAAAAATGCATGTAATGTTAATGTCACTCATCTGTGAAAAGAAGCCGTCTCTGAGATGTAAAAGCCTGTCTGTTATGCCTCGTAAACAGTCATTAAAGAAAGCTAAGTTATTTTCTCTTATGTGATTTCTTACCGCCGTATCACTAAATCACCTCTCATTAAATCTCAACCCCAGCAGTGTCACCCACACTAGGGCACAGCAGAGGGTGCTGTTCTTGAGGATGCTAAAGAGCTCTGGGGTGGGATCTAAAACCCTGCTAAACAGGGTGCATCATGATGTGGTTTTTTTAACATAACTGTTTTTATCTTGGTAGAGCAATCACTTTGCCCTATTGTATTATTAATATGTAGCCTTACAATGCCTAATCTCACAGACTTACCACTGTTTATAAGGTATTATTGTATATAACTTATGCCCACCTTCCCTTCTACAGTGGTGTGAAAAACTATTTGCCCCCTTCCTGATTTCTTATTCTTTTGCATGTTTGTCACACAAAATGTTTCTGATCATCAAACACATTTAACTATTAGTCAAATAAAACACAAGTAAACACAAAATGCAGTTTTTAAATGATGTTTTTTATTATTTAGGGAGAAAAAAAATCCAAACCTACATGGCCCTGTGTGAAAAAGTAATTGTCCCCTTGTTAAAAATAACCTAACTGTGGTGTATCACACCTGAGTTCAATTTCCATAGCCACCCCCAGGCCTGATTACTGCCACACCTGTTTCAATCAAGAAATCACTTAAATAGGAGCTGCCTGACACAGAGAAGTAGACCAAAAGCACCTCAAAAGCTAGACATCATGCCAAGATCCAAAGAAATTCAAGAACAAAAGAGAACAGAAGTAATTGAGATCTATCAGTCTGGTAAAAGTTTATAAAGCCACTAGCAGACCTGGCGCGCTTCACTGCACGTTTAACCGGCTAGTTTCGGCAGCGGATCGTGGTTTTCCAATCTAGACGTCCAGTCGCTTTTCCGATTCTTTTAACCGCCTGGTTTTGGCAGCTAATCGTCCTTTTCCCAATCTAGAAATCCTGTCTTCTATAGATTCGTTTAACCGCCTGATTTTGGCAGCGAATCATTTTTTTCCTAACGTAGAAGTCGTTTCTTGTTGAGATTCGTTTAATTGCCTGGTTTTGGCAGCCAAGCGCTTTTTTCCAACCTAGAAGACCTCTCTTGAGATCCGTTTAATGGCTTCATTGATTGCATGTCTTCCAAGGTAGTTTCAATACCCATTTCTTGCACCGAGTCTTCTCCCCTTTTATGAGTGACTGTGTAAGTACCGCGTGTATTAAACAGTAAATTAGTAAAGGTGAAAGCACTTTGAGCTACATTTTTTTGTATGAAAATGTGCTATATAAATAAATGTTGTTGTTGTTGAAAGGACTAAACACTAAGGAAAAAGAACGGCAAGACCGCGTCAGCTGTGGAGCGCAGCTCGGAGCGAAATGAAGTGAATGAAATGACGTGAATGGGAGGGGAGATGATCACGTGACTCCCCCACCCGCCTTAACTCTCAATCCCTTCACAAACGCACAAACACAGTCTCTCGGATCCCAACTCTCCTATATATATATAGATTTCTAAAGCTTTGGGACTCCAGCGAACCACAGTGAGAGCCATTATCCACAAATGGCAAAAACATGGAACAGTGGTGAACCTTCCCAGGAGTGGCCGGCCGACTAAAATTACCCCAAGAGCGCAGAGACGACTCATCTGAGAGGTCACAAAAGACCCCAGGACAACGTCTAAAGAACTGCAGGCCTCACTTGCCTCAATTAGGGTCAGTGTTCATGACTCCACCATAAGAAAGAGACTGGGCAAAAACGGCCTGCATTGCAGATTTCCAAGACGCACTGTTAAGCAAAAAGAACATTAGGGCTTGTCTCAATTTTGCTAAGAAACATCTGAATGATTGCCAAGACTTTTGGGAAAATACCTTGTGGACTGATGAGACAAAAGTTGAACTTTCTGGAAGGCAAATGTCCTGTTACATCTGGCATAAAAGGAACACAGCATTTCAGAAAAAGAACATCATACCAACAGTAAAATATGGTGGTGGTAGTGTGATGGTCTGGGGTTGTTTTGCTGCTTCAGGACCTAAAAGGCTTGCTGTGATAGATGGAACCATGAATTCTACTGTCTACCAAAAAATCCTGAAGGAGAATATCCGGCCATCTGTTCGTCAACTCAAGCTGAAGCGATCTTGGGTGCTGCAACAGGACAATGACCCAAAACACACCAGCAAATCCACCTCTGAATGGCTGAAGAAAAACAAAATGAAGACTCTTGAGTGGCCTAGTCAAAATCCTGGCCTGAATCCAATTGAGATGCTATGGCATGACCTTTAAAAGGCAGTGGATGCTAGAATACCCTCAAATAAAGCTGAATTACAACAATTCTGCAAAGATGAGTGGGCCAAAATTCCTCCAGAGCGCTGTAAAAGACTCATTGCAAGTTATCGCAAACGCTTGATTGCAGTTATTGCTGCTAAGGGTGGCCCAACCAGTTATTAGGTTCAGGGGGCAATTACTTTTTCACACAGGGCCATGTAGGTTTGGATTTTTTTTCTCCCTAAATAATAAAAACCATCATTTAAAAACTGCATTTTGTGTTTACTTGTGTTATATTTGACTAATAGTTAAATGTGTTTGATGATCAGAAACATTTTGTGTGACAAACCTGCAAAAGAAATAGAAATCAGGAAGGGGGCAAATAGTTTTTCACACCATTGTATATCTATAACTTCAGGCAATTGGATGTAGTAAAAAGATATGCAGGAGTTAAGTTACACACAAAATAATGTATTACTGATAATATTCATAAATAATAACAAAATGCAAAGTACATTTGAATATTGGCAACCATACAACCTGATTAAATGGTGATGTGTAGTTTCAGTTGGCACACAGACTTGTAGTTACTTAAAATGTCTCTAGTTAAGGCATCATTGGTGCTCAGCTTTCTTCAGAATAGGCCTCAAGCCTGTTCAATATGGGTGAAGCTGTGCTCTTCATTGTGTTGTCTTCAGTTCATGGTGTCATGGTCTTCTTCATCTGATTAGTAAGAGAGAGAGAATGTGGTTGAGCAAGCAAATTTATGGGTTTTCTGTCCAACCCCTACAGCCAATAGGATGTCATGGTACTTAAAGGCCTCTGAGACAAGCCAATTCCAAACAGCCATACCTCAGACCAATGGGGGAAATAGAAGATCTTAACACATGCCCCCAAACCATATGTTAAACATCCTGGTTTCCTTGCAGGGGTTGAAAGACTTTAGCAGAGAAATACTCATCCTCCCCCAACTCTATCATAAAATTCAAAGAGACTTAGTTGTAAAAGGGGGGCAAACACGAATGCCTCTCACCAAAGTAACACTTAATTACATTGCTTTGCCTAAATTATAAATGACATACAAAACATTTATCATATTATATGCAAAATCACATCACAACACTACCCTACTGTGGATGACACTGCTGGGTTTGAGATTTAATGAGAGGTGATTTAGTGATCGGTGCGGCATCTGCAGTGATGCGGGCTCTGCATCAGTCTGTCATGGTGAAAAGGGAGCTGAGCCGTAAGGCAAAGCTCTCAATTTACCAGTCGATCTACGTTCCTACCCTCACCTATGGTCATGAGCTATGGGTAGTGACCGAAAGAACGAGATTGTAATACAAGCGGCTGAAATGAGTTTCCTTCGCAGGGTATCTGGGCTTTTCCTTAAAGATAGGGTGAAAAGCTCAGTCATCCGGGTGGGGCTCAGAGTAGAGCCGCTGCTCCTCTGCATCGAGAGGAGTCAGATGAGGTGGCTTGGGCATCTGATCAGGATGCCTCCTGGACGCCTCCCTGGTGTGGTGTTCCGGGCACGTCCAATCGGGAGGAGGCCCCGGAATAGACCCAGGTCACGCTGGTGGGGCTATGTCTCCCGGCTGGCCTGGGAACGCCTTGGGATTCTCCTGGAAGAGCTGGAAGAAGTGGCCGGGTAGAGGGAAGTCTGGGCCTCTCTGCTTAAGCTGCTACCCCCGCGACCCGACCCCGGATAAGCGGAAGAGGATGGATGGATGATTTAGTGATACGGCGGTAAGAAATCACATAAGAGAAAATAACTTAGCTTTCTTTAATGACTCTTTACGAGATATAACAGACGGGAAGCCATGACAAGACCTTGTGTATAGTCTGCCATTTTCGTTTCTGCTTTTGAAGGGCTTCCTGTCTGTTATGCTGCGTAAACCGTCATTAAAGAAAGCTGTTATTTTCTCTTATGTGATTTCTTACCGCCGTATCACTAAGGGAGGGATAGCACCTCTTTATAATATATCCATTTAGGTTCGGGTTACTTAAGCTGCCGCAATTGCAAAACAAACGTATTTCTAGGGTGCTAGTGCCTCCTAGCGGAATTCATATGTATCGTCTACAATGATATGTTAAATGTTGTTTAAATGATGTGCGAGTTGAAATTATTGAGAGTGTCACTCACTTTGAACAAAACAATCAAAAACACGCATTGAGAGTCCACACATTCACCATCCCATGTAACCTAACAAGTCAGACTACTGCACGTGTGCAAAGAGAGCACACAGGGAGAGTAGGTTCATGTTTCTGGTCACAATATGGGGTGGAAATGGAGCTCAGGGAGCAAGGTTCTGAGCTCCGAGGGGCGTGCACATCCAAGGTGGGGTTAGGATTTGAGATCTGCCCATGTAATGTTTTGTGCTTATGCATAGTTAGATGTGGGTGGCTCAGAGTTGGTTGCTCTATGTCATTCTGTTTGCAGCTGCTGGGAGATTTACTCTTTCTGCCAAAGTATTCCTTCATTTTTTTCCTGATTTTAATTCGTTCATAAAATTATGTGTAAGTTCCAAAATATTAAGTTGTTGCACATTTTAGAATGAGTTTCTTTCTGCTGCCTTCTGTTTAACACTTAGGTTTCAACCTGGTTCAAAGCCCACGAACTGTAATGATGTAATGACACATTAACATTTCATTTTAACAAAAACTGCTACAATAATAATGAAAATATCAAAGCAATTACGACAGAACTCATGGCTATGGTGACGGAAGAAGACATCCCTACCCCAGATCCCTCAACTGCTTCAGCTCGCCCTATGGCTACAGATGTTGGAGCAGGTGATGACACAAGGGACGGAGCAAAAAAAAAAAAATGTGTTTACGCAGCTGTTTCAAAAAAACCTAGGAATTCAGAGAAGGTGAGTCTCAGCACACTGCCATTGAAAAAGAGATTAAGAGCCATTTGATGGTACCTGAGGTGAACAGTGATGTAAATCCACTTGAGTGGTGGAAGAAGTACATTTCCCCAAATTGGGTCAACTTGCCAAAAAGTATCTGTGCATTTTTGCCTCAGGCAACCCATCCGAGTGGGCTTTCAGCACTGGAGGAAATGTTGTAACAGGTAACTATTCTGCTGTGAAGCCAGATGCTTTGGACAGACTGGTGTTTCTGTAACACATCTCAAAGTTTCCTCAATAGAATATTACAGTTTTATTTTTATTATATCTTTGTGCAATATTGGACAGAACTTGAAGTTAGTATCTTGTTTAAAATATTATAGGTTTAGTTTTTGTGTATTTTTGTGCAATATACGATAGAAGTGTTTAGAAGTGCTAGTTTTTTTCCTGTACAATATTTGACAGAACTTTGGATTTTTATACAATAGTACAGTATGTTAGATTTTTGTTCTTGCTTGCATGCTCTACAATTCATCTTATAGCAGAGCAGTTTATTTTTTTCCAGACAGTAATGTTCCTGCCTTGTAGTTCAATTTTGATTAATATTTTATTCCCTTTGTATTCATATCTTGTTTACATTAAGGGTATGTGGGTTTGCTTTGTGGGTTTTAACCTGTTTAAGAGTTTTTCTCCTCTTAGCTTCTATTAACTGTAAAGTTACTCCTTTGGATTTGATCCTTAAGTCTCAAACCAAGCATAAAAGATGTTAATCTTGTCCACAGAATGTATAAAAATCAGTTGGTCATGTTTCATAATCACTTGTTGCATGCAGTTATTCCCAAATTGCTTCATGGATCACTGCCACTGAAATACCTCACCAGTATTTTTCCATACTGTTGCTTCTTAACTTTAATGGCCCTCTAAAGGTCTTTTTTAGTGTTATAAGTTGGCATATGTGAATACAGTGGTCCATTCTCTCAAGCTCAGACAGAGCATTATTAATCTAGGGCCTATAGTTAGAATAGAAATGAAGAGCCCAAGAAGGCATCTACTGTTTTATACAGAACCTGACATAGTCATTAATAGAGTCTCCATTTTCATTTTGATTTACAAACTTATCATAAAAGATTGAATGGTCATTTGAATTTCAACATTATTGTGGTCTGGTCTGGTGACCGTGGTGAAAGTAACTCCATGTTCCTTGACTTTGCAAAAGGTCAGGGGCTGCGAATTGCTGGATCCTGGTTCCAGTGCCCAGAACCGCATCATTGGACTTGGTACTCTAATACTGGTGGTGCGGTGAAGGAGATCAATCACATCCTCGTGGGCAGACGCTGGAGGCCTTTGCAAAAGTGCAGGTTCTACAGAAGTGCCCAGTTTGTGAATTCTGACCACAGACTTGTTGTTGCTACTCTTAGGATCCTGCTTAGGTCCAGTAGGTTACCACCTACTAGGAAAATGAGCTTGGACTTGGCCAGACTCCAAGACCAGGCTGTTTCTAAACAAGTTTGCAAGCAGTTTGTGGGAGGAACTTGCAGATTTGGGTGCAACTGCCGATCCTAATGTGATGTGGGAGACCTTCCGTGACAAGACCCTAAAGGTTGCTGAGGGTTGTGTTGGTGATACTGGTGTTCCCAGAAGGAGGTGTTTCATGTCACAGGGCACCCTGGATATCATTGAGAGCAGTCACAGTGCACTGCTCAATGTCAACTCTGGTCTGTACTGGGAACTGAGAAGGACGACTGCGAGGGCTCTGAGGGTAGATTAACACTATAATTACTAGAGCCTACGAAAAAACTGGTAGATCCGGCCCACCTTAAATCCGTTCACACCTCTCCGCCAGCGTCCTTTGTCCTCTAAATGTGCCGATAAAGACAAGCTGCAAGCAGCTGGCTATTCCATCCCCTCACTGACTTAGAATGTGCATGAACTTCTCCAACCTCATGCCTTGATTGATTATCTGGGAGTGAAGTAGAGTTTTAGAGTGGAAATAATAGATTGTTATTTGGAACACACGCATTTCATGTGTGTTCCGCTTCTACAGCAATCTGTGTAAACACATTTGTAAAACAGAAACTTTTTCATATTTTAGTAGTAATTGACAAAATGTAGGCATAAACTATATAATGCACTGAATAAGCTTCTGATCTGACTCTAAGTAACAGCTCCAGCATATATTCACATCCGATCTGACGCTGTTCATTTTCAAATAATATTGCATTAGTGCGATGATGTTTTCACATATGTTGTCTCTTTCTTTCAGGTGTATAATAGAAACCACAGCATAGACAGAAGTGTGTACATTGTAACAGGTACACACATTGTAAATGTAGGAAGGACGGGTACCTGAGCAATGTAAAGTAAGTCTAAAATACCTACACAATAACTATAATTGTAATAAACAAACAATAAAACAGCAGAGAAGCCGTGGATTAAACAAAAAGGCTGTAGTTATCAGTAGGGAGACGTGAATCCTGTGGCGAAGCAAGGAAGGGAATGTAGAGACCGGAGCGACGGACGGCCTAATATAGGCAGGCAGCCAACAACGTGGGAGACGTTGGGATGGGGGACCCAACGCCACCTCACATGGTGACGGAGGTGCAGGCTATGGACGTATATATGTACGTAAGTAGGATTCAGTTAGCGTTGGGAACCCGTGCATCAAATTTCTTGAAGATGGGCCCATAAGTAACAAAGACTGTTGAAAAGTTCAATATGTCGGCCGACAGTGGCATCATACCACCGAAACAAGTACGTAGATTGGTTTCGGTTAGTTCTGGGAAGCTGCCTACCAAATTTCGAGAAGATGGGGCCATAAATAAGAAAGTTCAACATGGCGGATGTTGTTGACCGTTATGACCATTACGCGAAGAATTTCGAAATGAAACCTGCTTAACTTTTGTAAGTAAGCTGTAAGGAATGAGCCTGCCAAATTTCAGCCCTCAACCTACACGGGAAGTTGGAGAATTAGTGACGTTGGAAGGTTCAATATGGCGGCCGACAGTGGTGTCATACCAACGAAATAAGTACGGATATCAGTTTCCATTAAAAGTTCAATATGGCGGCCGACAGTGGCATCATACCACCGAAATAAGTACAAAATTTCAGCCTTCTACCTACACGGGAAGTTGGAGAATTAGTGACGTTGGAAAGTTCAATATGGCGGCTGACAGTGGCGTCATACCACCGAAATAAGTATGTACATTGGTTTCAGGTAGCGCAAGGAAGCCGCCTATCAAATTTCATGAAGATGGGGCCATGAATAAGAAAGTTCAATATGGCGGACGTTGTTGACCGTTATGACCGTTATGCATAGAATTTCGAAATGAAACCTGCTTAACTTTTGTAAGTAAGCTGTAAGGAATGGGCCTGCCAAATTTCAGCCGTTTTTTTTTCAACTGACTAAAAAAAAACAAAGCTAACCTTTACAAGTATCATAAATTACACCGGCTGTTACAGACTGAAATCAAATGTATGTTTTTTTTCTAAAATAGTAAGACTAAGAGCAGTTTACTTCTCAAAACAGAGTGGTGCAGGATCGAACTCGCGACCTTTTGATTCCCAGTCAGCAGCTGATTCTATTGCGCCACGGAGGCAGTCATAATAAACAGGTGTCAGTGTCGCTTGTTAAGGCGGCCTTTTGTTTCTGCAGTTATATTTTTGAATAAAAGCGCAATTGTTTTGTTAGATTTGTATCTTCTGTGAAAGTATTGGTTTGATATTTGGACTTCAGGCTTCATACATTATATAGTTTATGCCTACATTTTGTCATCTACTACTAGAATATAAAAAACGTTTCTGTTTTAACAATGTGTTTACACAGATTACTGTAGAAATGGAACAGACATGAAATGTGTGTGTTCCAAACAACAATCTATTATTTCCACTCTAAACCTCCACTTCACTCCCAGAAAATCAGTCAGGGCATGAGCTGGGAGAAGTTTGTGCACGTTCTAAGTCGGTGGGGGGATGGAATAGCCGGCTACTTGCAGCTTTTCTTTTATCAGCACATTTAGATTAACAAAAGACCCTGGCGGAGAGGTGAGAACGGTTTTAAGAAGCGATTTAAGGTGGGACGGATATACGAGTTTTTTCGTAGGCTCTGGTAATTCTAGTGTTAAGGACCTCTTGGGCACAGCCATCAGCAGTGTGTCTGTTTCCGGAGAGAGTGTCGACCTTGTCGAGAGGTTTTCTTACCTTGGCAGTGACATTCATGTCGCTGGTGACTTTTCCTATGCAGTCAGTAGACAGATTGGAAGGGCATGGGGGGTCATGAGGTCGCTGGAAAGGGGTGTGTGGTGCTCCTGATATCTATGCAAAAGGATGAAGGTCCAGGTCTTTAGAGTCCTGGTGCTTCCTGTCTTGCTATATGCTTGCGAGACATGGACGCAATCTAGTGACCTGAGACGAAGGCTGGATTCCTTTGGTACTGTGTCTCTCCGGAAAATCCTTGGGTATCATTGGTTTGACTTTGTGTTGAATGAGCGGTCTAATGAGGCACATTACCTGCATTGTGAGGTAGCATCAGTTACGGCACTATGGCCATATGGCTTGTTTCCCCGAGGGTGATACAGCTCGTAAGATCCTCATTGTTGGGGACCCGAGTGGCTGGACCAAGCAAAGGGGTCACCCATGTAACACCTGGCTGCGGCAGATAGAGGGTCATTTCTGGAGGGTGGGACTGGACCGTGTGTCTGCCTGGGGGGTTGCCAACCAGGATCCTGAGTTCTTTGGTGGTGTAGTGGGTGCGGCAATGCACTATACCAGTGCATGCTTCCCAACTTGACTTGTCTTGATTATTGTAGTAGAATGATTGACACTTTATTGTCAGATAATTCAGCAATAGAGAACAGATTTGTGAAACTGCTTGCTCATAAGTGCACAAGGAATCAATAATAAAGAAGCACACATTATCCTGTATTCCTTACTGGGGGCTGGCTTGCTGCAGTTGTACTGAAAAGCCCTATGAATGAATGGCCTTTTCCAAAGGAATTTTTTCCCAGCAATTTTTCTATAAAGCAAAATATGATGCACTCTAATAAGTGTCTTTGAGGGCCAATATATCAGTGGTATTTGTCCAGAGTGCTTTTAATGGACTGCAGGTTAGCCAGCAAATACTGGGGACTGAAGTCTAAGTAGGATGCTACCACAACCTGCCCAAGGCACCACATCATCTTCCTCTTTTCCTCCTCTGAGTTTGCCAATGGCTGATATTTTTTCTTACAAGTTTGCAAATAATCTAGATAATTTAGAATTTTGTGGAATAATGTGTGTGTTTATGCTTTGACCATATGTGGATGCTTGCCTTTCTTCTGTAGTATTCAAGCTGCTACACAGAAGTGATCAGACCTTGTTATTGCTTAGCCTTTCCACTGAATGAAATTTAGCCATTGAAGTGGGCTTGTCATACCTGCCATAATTACTTGTAACTAAAAAACTCATAATCCTGGCCCACCTTAAATCATTCTGCACCTCTTCATCAGCGTCTTTTGTTTTGTAAATTTGTCTATCAGCGCAAGCAGCAAGCAGCCTGCTTTTCCTTCCCCCAACTGCCGGAGCTGATCTCATTCAAAAAAGCTCTCCCAGCTCAAGCCAAGGCTCCTTATCTGTGTGTGTGGTGCCTGGAGTTGTATAGGGTAAAATAATATATCGTCATTTGGAATACATACATTTCATGTGTGTTCCGTGTCTACAACGATTTGTGTAAATTGTAGGATGAAGTCAGGAATCGTTAAACACATAATTAAAAAAGAAACATTTTTCATATTTTAGCAATAATTGACAAAATGTACACATGAAGTGTATAATATGTAGACTGAAGTTTATATATTATATTTTTAGCCATTCATCACCCAAAGAACTTAGTACCTACTTTTCTTCTGCTGTGACATGAGCTCTGGTCATGATAGAGAGAAAAGTAATTGATGTAAACAAGATGGTATTTTGATAAAAAAAAACCTGCTGCCTTTTGATTAAAAGTGAAAAAGAAAAAATCCCTATTCATAATAACATTTATCCAAAGCACATTAAAAAGAAATATCAGTGTGCAGATCTGTGGACTTACCTACAGACTGCTGTACACGCAAGATTTATCCTGTAATTTGGCTGTAATTACGTCTTTTGTCTTGTAAATGTGTTGATCAACACAAACTGCAAGCAACCTGCTATACCATGCCCCCCTACGTTGCAGAAAGGGCAAGAAGTTCTCCCAGTTCAAGCCTTGATTATCTGGGAGTGAGATACCTAGAGTTGTATAGGGCAAATAATTTCATGTGTGTTCTGTGTCTACAACAACCTATGTAAACACATTGTTAAAACAGAAGCGTTTTTCACGTTTTAGTAATAAATGATAAAATGTAGACATTAGCTGTATAACGTATGAAGGCTGAAGTCCAAATATCAAATAAACACTTTCACAAAAGGTACAAGAATAATACAACAGCTTCCATGGTGCATTGGTAAAAACTGCTGACTTGTAATCAAGAAGTCGCAAATTCAAAAACAGCTCCCCCCACAAATTTACCCTTTTGAGTAGTGAGCTGCTCTTATTGTTAATATTATACAATAAAAACATGCATTTGATTTGTGTCTGTGACAGCCGGGGTAAGTTTGTAGTGCTTGTAAAAGTTAGCGTTTTTTTTCTTCATTTTTAATATCTCAGTCATGATCAGAATACAACAACACCACCCGATCCCCCAGATCTGATGTTGTTAGTTTTTTTACTTTGAAACAAGGATGTAGTTTTATTATAGCTTTACAGTCACCCTTTAACATTTATGACATTTGCTACCATTATTCATTTTCAGCATTATTTGCTCTAATTGGGTAAAGGAGTCACACACTTTTTGGGTAAGTGACATTTCCAAGGTGTGTCAGTTTCTAATGTCTAGATTACATCCAGCGGCCAAGGTATGTAAGCCTTTAGTGTCAATGGTACTGTATATCTTGAGTGAATTGCTCAAGCCAGTCGTAGCGAGTCCCTATGTGAAATACTGAGGAATGATAAGTTGTTAAGTAACTTTATAAATATACAGTCATGTGAAAACATTAGGACACCCTTTGAAAGCATGTGGTTTTTGTAACATTTTTAATAAATGGTTATTTCATCTCCGTTTCAACAATACAGAGAGATTAAAGTAATCCAACTAAACAAAGAAAACTGAAGAAAAGTCTTTTCAAGATCTTCTGTAAATGTCATTCTACAAAAATGCCTATTCTAACTGAGGAAAAAGATAGGACACCCTCACATGTATTCCCTCTTAAATTGGCTCAGATCTCACACAGGTATATCACACCAGGTGCACATAATTAGTAGATCGTTACTCTGCATGTTGAATGAGGCTTGCCCTATTTAAACCTCAGACATTTAGTTTGGTGTGCTCCTGACTGTTGAAGTGAGAGTGAGCACCATGGTGAGAACAAAAGAGCTGTCAGAGGACTTCAGAAAAAGATTGTAGCAGCCTATGAGTCTGGGAAGGGATTTAAAAGATCTCAAAAGATTTTGAAATCAGCCATTCCACTGTCCGGAAGATAGTCTACAAGTGGAGGGCTTTCAAAACAACTGCCAACATGCCCAGGACTGGTCGCCCCAGCAAGTTCACCCCAAGAGCAGACCGCAAGATGCTAAAAGAGGTCTCCAAAACCCTAAAGTGTCATCTCGAGAACTACAGCAGGCTCTGGCTACTGTTGATGTAGAAGTACATGCCTCTACAATCAGAAAGAGACTGTACAAGTTTAACTTGCATGGGAGGTGTGCAAGGAGGAAACCTTTGCTTTCCAAGAGAAACATCGAGGCCAGACTGACATTTGCCAGAGATAAAGTTGACAAAGACCAGGACTTCTGGAATAATGTTCTTTGGACAGATGAGTCCAAAATTGAATTATTTGGACACAACAGCAGAGGACATGTAGAACCAAACCAAACACAGCATTCCAAGAAAAGAACCTCATACCAACTGTGAAGCATGGAGGTGGAAGTGTCATGGTTTGGGGCTGCTTTGCTGCAGCAGGACCTGGTCAGCTCACCATCATAGAATCCACGATGAATTCTACTGTGTATCAGAAGGTGCTTGAAGAACATGTGAGACCATCAGTTAGAAAATTAAAGCTGAAGCGAACTGGACCATGCAACATGACAATGACCCAAAACATACTAGTAAATCAACCAAAGATTGGCTGAAAAAGAAGAAATGGAGAGTCCTGGAATGGCCAAGTCAAAGTCCAGATTTGAATCCCATTGAGATGCTGTGGGTGACTTGAAAAGGGCTGTATGCGTGCAAGAAACCCTCAAACATCTCACAGCTGAAAAAGTTCTGCATTGAGGAGTGGGGTAAAATTTCCTCAGACCGATGTCGAAGACTGGTAGATGGCTACAAGAACCGCCTCACTGCAGTTATTTCAGCCAAAGGAGGTAACACTCGCTATTAGGGGCAAGGGTGTCCTATCTTTTCCTCAGTTAGAATAGGCATTTTTGTAGAATGACATTTACAGAAGATCTTGAAAAGACTTTTCTTCAGTTTTCTTTGTTTAGTTGGATTACTTTAATCTCTGTATTGTTGAAACGGAGATGAAATAACCATTTATTAAAAATGTTACAAAACCACATGCTTTCAAAGGGTGTCCTAATGTTTTCACATGACTGTAAGTGTGTTAAGCTTGGATTCTGCCAATCCATAACAAACTCCTTTAGGATCACTCATCCCAAGCTGAGAATGGAACAAAATCTCTAAGTTCTCTGTGGTGCCATCATATTCTTTGCTGTACATGATAAATTATTAAATACTTTATACCAACATAAAAATTCTCTCTTCCATAAAATGTTTTCAGGCATACTATTAAATATAGTGTTATATTTGAGACTTTCTGTGTGTTATTCATTTAGAAATTGCTGAATCTGCTATATTGAAGCCTTCAATGAACACTTATTGTTAGTAAATCCATTTCTTGTAATATAGTGCTCTTAAAGGTATCTTCTTAAGGAATCAAGAGCATCCGAATTAATGGTTTTGAGGTGAACAATGATCAAGTTGCTTCTTCAAAGCCCTCAGTCACTCCTTTAAATATAGGTAGCTGAAAATGGATGCAAATATTTCTAGATCTCTTATCCATTAAAACAAATTACAAATGATATTTATTGAATTTTCAGTGCACAGCACAGAGTGACTATGGAGAAACATGCTTTTTAATTATATTTCTATTGTAATCTGATTTGATATTTTGGAAATTTTTCACATCAATTGACTTCTGTTAGGGAGGACTGACAATCATAAATACTTTGATGCAGACTTGACCTTTCGGATAGCATGAGAAGAAGAAAAACAGTCTTTCTGCACAGTAGTTGACAATTACATTCAACTTTGTGTGAATCTTTTTTGGAACTTGGGATGATTGTATAATTGATAAGACAGTCAAACAAGGCATTCATTATTGCATTTGTGCCAATTTATAGTTTCACTGAATACTGTTAAGAACTGCAGAAAAGATACATTTAGTCTTCATAAGAAGGAAGAATCAAAAGGGTTGTGAGCACGACAATTTTATGATTCCCAAAGTTCTTGCAAGAAAATCTTTTTTTTCCCAGTGTCAAATCTCTGAAGTGATGGCCAATCTCATTTTGTGGTAATAGTTTAATACTACATCTACCAAGCCATAAATAATAATAAAGTTATCTGTTGGACTGTAACCATTCATGTTGCTCCTTTATGTACGGTATGCAAACTTCTAATTAAATGAGTCTTTAAACACAGACTTGAAGTTCTTTCTTGCTTTGTGCCTGATGTTTCTCCTGTTATTTTTATGTTTTTGCTTGAAAGCATCTTTTGAGGCAGGCAATGCTTCACTTATCTGTCATCACCACCCTGGGGAAGTTTATAAAGCCTCTGGCTGTGGTTTACTGCCGCTTTTATAAATCATGTGTATGCTTGCAATACAAGTAAATTTACACATAAAACCAAATCGGTACAGAATGCCGTGAGTTGTGTTGGGCATAAATGCTAGAAATTTGACCTGGATTTCTTTTTGAAAACAAAACGTTAATAGCATGACTCTGTCAATTATGTTACTTGTGGCATTGCTGTGATTTTCCTTCAAATGTGATTTTTAAACTAATACTTTTTTTTGCTTGTGTAGTCAATCGAAATATGTTTGCTTAATTAATGTTTGGCTTGGTGAACAACTCTGCGTGGTTTCATTGAATTATTACTTATTATTATGTTGTACAGTTATTTTACAGGTTTTTGTTCTCAAATAAGCAGACAACAATACTAGTGAGAATGTGCCAGTTTTATTTAAATCTCCATCTTCCTACTAAAAACATTAGCCTGTCTCGTATTATGATAATAGAGTTGAAATATCATGTAAAATAATGGGCTTGTGACACTTTTTTCCTGTCACAGTTTGATTTGGAAAATCTCTGCTTCCATCACTATGTTCTCTAGTGAAAATCTTTTTAAACTTTCTGTCACTCGACTGTTTTTCACAATGCACAGGACCTCTGCATAGTGTAAGGATTGATACTTTGTACGTTTTAAAACTTAAAATTTTAACTTTAAGAATTTGTGAATACATAAATCATTTTGTTCTGTTTTTCAAAATTTATTTGACTTTTAAACTTCACTACACTTAAAGCTGATGTTTAACCTGGTCTGTTCACCATGGATTCACAAAGTGCAAAGGCTGGGATTTAATTATTGGATAATAATTATTATTATTAACTTATTGGAGATAGCTGTACCATAGGAAGAATAAGGGTAGGTATTATAACAGCCCCCATTGGTAGTTGTGTTATTTTTAGCAAAACTGCCACCTGCTTTCCCTGACTCTCACATTTTCCTTTGTAATGTACACTGCCTGCCTTCGCATTCATTCTGCAAGATCCACCTTGCACCGATCACCAAGGGTCAGAGGCAACATTGGCTTGATTCTCTTTTTGCAAGTCTTGAGCTGATCCAAGCTTGGAGACTCATCTTTAGTTACTCACCCAGGCTAAAAGGTTTTAGCAGTAGGCAAGCACTTTGTAAGTGTTTGCGGGTAAAGGCTGTCTCTTCATGTCTTCTTTTCTGGGCTCTGCACTGGCTTCTTTCATGGTCTGATGGTAGCCCCTTTGATTATGCTATATGCCATTTCTTTTACCTTCTTTTTTTTGGAATTTCAGTTTCTAAAGATATTGTTTTATGTTTTCATAACATGTAGAGCAAATAATATTTGTTTTATAAAAATACTAGCAAAATACCCGCGCTTCGCAGCGGTGAAGTACTGCATTAAAATGTTTATTAAGAAGAAAATGAAACCTTTTTAAACTGAGGGAAAATATCCCAATAATTATTTGTTAAGGATCTCTTTGTATACCATGTTGTCAGTTCGGCCCTCTGGCTGTAACATGACCAAGCTGTGTGCTGAGCTTACTCTTGAGCATCCAACGTACAGTTGGCCATGTGAACAATAATCTTGTCTCAAATCTCACAGCTTGGATTGCTGCTGTCATAATCGGTTTGAGTTTCATGGTTTGTTTCAATTACGACAGTATTTGCAGGATTTGTTGTGTTGAAGTGACATTTGGCATCTGTCAAGCGTTGTAAGCACACAACCAGTTTCATCGATAAAATCACATCCAGCTTTTGAGAGTTTAAACATTCATAAACATCAATGTGTCCACTACTGAAATCGTCCCCTGTGAATCTAAGATGTTTAAGAGGCATTGGCGGTTGTCGAAAGATGTAAAATATTTGGCCATTTCGGTACACTTGAAAGCGACAACCGAACAATTCAGCGGCAGCCATCAACTCACATGCAGAACCATAGGTGAAGGGCTTAAGCATTTCACTCTTCTAGTGCTCCTGTGTAGTATAATTATCTCCTGTACCCTCATCAGTCCACATCTTGAACCTGTCCCAGTCATTCAATACATAAGACACAATGTTCCTCCGGATATCAAGAGTGAGCCTGATATGGCCGTGCAATATGTAACAAAGAGAATGGAAAAGGTAGGTGGTATCTCCGGGCATGGAAACCACCCGGTAAGTGACAGTTCTTTGATCGATAGTGATCATCTCGATAGACATGGTAATGGGGGTTGGAATGATAAAGGAAATGGGTACCTGAGCAATGTAAAGTAAGTGTAAAATACCTATACAATAACTATAATTGTAATAAACAAACAATAAAACAGCGGAGAAGCCGTGGATTAAACAAATAGGCTGTAGTTATCAGTAGGGAGACGTGAATCCCGTGGCGAAGCAAGGAAGGGAATGTAGAGACCGGAGCGGCGGATGGTCTTATATAGGCAGGCAGCCAACAACGTGGGAGGCATTGGGATGGGGGACCCAACGCCACCTCACACACTGACCGAGGTGCAGGCTATGGACATATATATGTACGTAGGTAGGATTCAGTTAGCGTTGGGAACCTGTGAACCAAATTTCTTGAAGATGGGCCCATCAGTAACAAAGACTGTTGAAAAGTTCAATATGGCGGCCGACAGTGGCATCATACCACCGAAATAAGTACGTACATTGGTTTCGGTTAGTGCAGGGAAGCCGCCTACCAAATTTCGAGAAGATGGAGCCATAAATAAGAAAGTTCAACATGGCGGACATTGTTGACCGTTATAACCATTTCGCGTAGAATTTCGAAATGAAACCTGCTTAACTTTTGTAAGTAAGCTGTAAGGAATGAGCCTGCCAAATTTCAGCCTTCTACCTATACGGGAAGTTGGAGAATTAGTGATGTTAGAAAGTTCAATATGGCGGCTGATAGTGGCATCATACCACCGAAATAAGTACGTACATTGGTTTCGGTTAGCTCAGGGAAGCCACCTACCAAATTTCATGAAGATGGGGCCGTAAATATGAAAGTTCAACATGGCGGACGTTGTTGACCGTTATGACCGTTACGCGTAGAATTTCAAAATGAAACCTGCTTAATTGTTGTAAGTAAGCTGTAAGGAATGAGCCTGCCAAATTTCAGCCTTCTACCTACACGGGAAGTTGGAGAATTAGTGACATTGGAAAGTTCAATATGGCGGCCGACAGTGGTGTCATACCAACGAAATAAGTACGGACATCGGTTTCCGTTAAAAGTTCAATATGGCGGCCGACAGTGGCATCATACCACCGAAATAAGTACCAAATTTCAGCCTTCTACCTACACGGGAAGTTGGAGAATTAGTGATGTTGGAAAGTTCAATATGGCGGCTGACAGTGGCGTCATACCACTGAAATAAGTATGTACATTGGTTTCGGTTAGCGCAGGGAAGCCTCCTACCAAATTTCGTGAAGATGGGGCCATGAATAAGAAAGTTCAATATGGCAGACGTTGTTGACCGTTATGACCGTTACGCGTAGAATTTCGAAATGAAACCTGCTTAACTTTTGTAAGTAAGCTGTAAGGAATGGGCCTGCCAAATTTCAGCCTTCTACCTACACGGGAAGTTGGAGAATTAGTGACGTTTGGAAAATTCAATATGGCGTCCGACAGTGGAGTCATACCACCGAAATAAGTATGTACATCAGTTTCGGTTAGCGCAGGGAAGCCACCTACCAAATTTCGTGAAGATGGGGCCATAAATAAGAAAGTTCAACATGGCGGACGTTGTCGACCGTTATCGACCGTTATGACCGTTGCGTGTAGAATTTCGAAATGAAACCTGCTTAACTTTTGTAAGTAAGCTGTAAGGAATAAGCCTGCCAAATTTCAGCCTTCTACCTACATGGGAAGTTGGAGAATTAGTGATGAGTGAGTGAGTGAGTGAGTGAGTGAGTGAGGGCTTTGCCTTTTATTATTATAGATTAAAATAACCATAGTACAAGTGAAATAGCTAAGCACTAATGTTTAATAACTTTCTATTCTACAATACACAATATTAAAGGCAGGTGACTATTCCAGGTAGGGAGGCTGTACAGTTACTGCCACAGTACCCTAGCGGTTTACTGCTTGAACTTGCACATGTGCTACACTCTCAGAGAATTTGTTAACGGAAGTAACCTGTATTAACAAAATGCAAACAGAGAAATGACAGAATGGAAAATGATAGAGAAATAATGAGTCCAAAAAGTATATTTCAAAGCTGCCTTGACACAAAATCTGGAAATCAATAATTGTCCCAACATAAACCAGTGTATTACTACTGTTTTACCAGAGCAATTCTAGAATAGAAGCGTGACTCTGATGTGTCTAAGAATAGCCCAGATGAGATGCAAAGAAAATGTAGGAGCCAAGAGGAAATCCAGATAAACAAACATTATCAAGTGGAGAAATAATACATTGCAGATGAAAGTGGATGGAACAAAGATGGTGCAATTCCAGGACAACAAATTGCTGATCTCTACTCTTCCTTCATAGCTCCTTCTAAACTGTTTGTTTTTCCTGCATCCAAAGAGAGTAGATCTGTAGGAATGAGGCAGCAGGTCAGTGTGGTCAGATAATGTAGTTAGTGTTTGCACTGGGAGGTGAATCTTTTGAATGACCATCACACAGCCTTCCAACAAATTAAAGAGGGATTTTAAGTAATTGGGTAAACTTTTTAAATGGTGTCCTGTTTGACACTATTTGTTACACTAAATCAGAGAACAAAGAATTCATGAATAAATTAAAAATTAGAGACAGATTGTAAGTAGTTAGATTGGTACAGTAATATTGAGCATTTTAATTTATATACATTTTTTTTATTTGATTTCTCAAGTAGTGCTGACAAACATTGTTTACTGATCAGTTTTGTTAGAAGTGAAATCAGCTTGTGTAACTTAAATTCAATGCAGTAGTACCTTGAGTATGTATGTATGTATGCTAGCAGATCCTCCAAGTTGCAGGGAAAACTCTGCAGTTAGTGGCAGGATTGGCACTCCAGACACTGTAAAAAAAAAATTTGTACTGTCCCATTCCATTCGAGCTAGTGTGGTTCTGATGTGTCACTTGTGGCATTTCTGTGCTCGGGATCCTGAGGTGGTTCGTCATGTGGTGGGTGTGACAACGCATTGTATCGGTGCATGCTCCCAACCTCCTCCCTCAGTTCATTTATTATTCTTAAAGCTTCATTTTCAAGGGACATGACTACATGTTTGTTTTTCATTTATTCTTTAGTTAGATTATTATTTTTAATTAGAATATTAATTTGTTATTTTTTAAGTGAATCAAGCCACCAATTCAAAGTGTCAGCAATTTGTTGAGGAGTTTCTAGGATGAATTGCATATTTGCTAAGGATTATTTTTACTTTGGTTACAATTTAGCCCTCCAGATTTTGCTTTTGATGTAAATACTTAACTATTCTAGAAAAGTATTTGATTATCTGTATCATCGTACTTATAATATTTAAAAGACAGAGTGCATAGTGCTATTTACTCTCGTCAAAGATAAGTATCTTTTTCATGCTGGAGACCATATTCCTCAGTTTTTAACTTGCCAAAGAATCCAGCATCCTGCATTGGACTTCAGTGACAACATGGACATCTACTGCGACTTGAAGTGAAATGTCCTTCTCAAATATACTGACACTAGCGAAAAGCCTGTTTAGTAAATAGGGTAATGGGGAAATGCTAGAATAGCAAGAGAATGCAAGTAAAAAATAGGTAAAGGAAATCTATATGTTATTGTGATATTAGGATTGTAGAATATACATTTTCTTTTAAAGTCAGAATCATTTGATGTACCAGAAAGAGTGCCCATGTTATTGGAAGTGCCTATTGAAAATTTCTTAATAGTATATTTGTTATTGACTTTTCCGTTTAAAGTAAATGCCATTTAATTTGGCTTTTATATAAGTAACATATTGTGAATAGTCTGAACGCACCCCCAAGGAGACATGGTCGCTCCACCAAAACCCCTTCTTAAACGGTAATTCAATGGGAAACAAATGCAGTTTTTTACCTCCTCTTTGCTAGATCAGCTGCAGGCTTGTTGCTGCTGCCATGCTGCGTGATCTGCATCTTGTACTGGGGTTCGAACATTTAAAAGCCTGTACTGCTGCTGTCCTTTGGTCTCACTGCCTTGTCTTTCTCCACCCCATGCCCCTTTGCTGCCTTTGGGGCTCACCGAGGCGCGCCCCTATGAAGAGGAAGATTTTCTATTCTTTTAATTGAGAGATGGAGCTATGTTCTCCGGGTATACACGGAGCCCGGTGCACTCCTGAAAGAGACTTAAATTTTTTTGAATTGTCTGAATAAAGTTTTTGTCTCTAGAATCTCCTGAGTGTATCTGTGCAACTTTGTTATCCAAGCATGACAATATAAATGTTTTTTTATATAAAGACCATCACAAAACATAATAAAAATTAGGATACCTTGGCGAGCTCTGTAAGCTGTGCTTTTCCTTCGAAGGACAGGTATGGAGCATACTCACTGGCTGAATGACGCCTGACCTGTTGCTGTATTCAAACGGTACCCTCTTTCGCCTTTATGCCTGGTGCAGCTTCGTTGTTTTTATATGTGAGTGGATGTTTCTTGCGGGGAGGGCTTCTGTTCTCTTTCTCCAGTGTAGAACCCTCATCCTCATCTGAGTTCACCTCTGTCATAGCACGTCTTTATTTGAAAACAGCAGTGTCAGATCGGGGCGAGAGAATAAAACTGAATTAAAAAATAAACAAATCTAACCTTTACAAGTACCATAAATTTACACCGGCTGCTACAGACTCAAATCAAATTTATGTTTTTATTCTATAATAGTAAGAATAAGAGTAGCTCACTACTCAAAACGGAGGCATCTGGGATCGAACCACGAGCGTCTTGATTACAAGTCAGTAGTCCTTACCACTACACCACAAAAGAGGTTGTAATAGGTGTGTATAAGTGTCACACCCTAACGCAAGTTCTTTTTTTGCAGTTATATTCTTGAATAAAAGCGCACTTGTTTTGTTATACTTGTACGTATTGTGAAAGTGTATATTTGATATTTAGACTTCAGGCTTCACACATTATACATTTCATGTCTACATTTTGTCAATTATTACTAAAACTTGAAAAATATTTCTGTTTTAACAATGTGCTTATATAGATTGTTGTAGTCACGGAACACACATGAAATGTATGTATTCCAATGACGATATATTTACCCTCTACAACTCCTGCACTTCACACCAAGATAAACACTGAACACTGAGAACCTTCTTTGCGAATTGAACTGTGGCGGTGGGCGGGGGAATGGGATAGCAGGCTGCTTCTGTTGATCGACACATTTACAACACAAAAGACGCTGATGGAGAGGTGTGAAGAGATTTAAGGTGTGACCAGGATTACAAGTTTTTTCGTAGGCTTTGGTAATTCTAGTGTTAACTCTCTTCTTCCATGTCATCTGGATTTCACCAAAGTAATTTCCCAAAATATTTACCCCTTGGCTTAGACTGGGATAAGGTGGGTTGGGATCTTTTCTCTTTTATGGTTATTTATATTTTTGTTTTTGATTTAATAAATACAGTTTTAGAAAATGCATCAAAGCTGTTAAACCCATCTATAATTACATTAGATTAGCATTAATTACAATGGGCACTTATGATGCTATTGCAGATTACAAAGTCCTCATCTAAATTAGTTCACTTTTTACTATCCTGGATTAACACAATGCTTTTAATACTTGCTTTTATTGCAAGAGCAAAGTGCTTCCCATGCACGTGTCTGTAGCATTTCATGATTTATATATCCCTGTTTCTGAATTTCAAGGGGTGTGGCATCCTCTATGGAGTCATTTTGACAGTCTATAAACCAGTGGTGCAACAACTTCTCTGAAATATTATGTTTAAAATGTTGTACCAGACTCTTAAATCATTACAATGGTAATAAAGTCCACCAGTCTGTAGTCATTCAGGCAGATCATTTTTGTCATTGTGGCTCAGAGATAATTTTGCTTTTGAAGCAAATGCTAACCTTAGATTCTTTCAGTAAGGCATTATGTCATTGAAAATGCCAGCTAAGTGGTCACCTTGAGTCTTTAAAACCTGTCCTCAAAATTATGCCACACTAGGTTTCTCATAGAAGGATAGCAGGTTGGAATCTGCTTATCCTATGACCACAGCACATTTCATACTGGCAAAATTTGAGTAGAATACTTTGTGAACATATCTGGGTACTGTCCAGGACACTGAAATACATGTCATGCTCACTTAGAATATTAAACAGTAGTAATAAAGACTTTGGCCATCTTGCACCATAATTTTTCTCCCTTGCCTATTCTGGAAAGTGATTCAAGATCTTTAGTACTTGTACCACTAGAGTCGAGGACTGTTTTTACCCACAGGTCATTAAACAGATAAGCATTCTAAAAACTGGTTGAGTGTTTAAGTGATTCCTGTATTCATTGCCTGATGTTGCATTCACTTTATTGCATTCTTTGCCTATATTATAGATTAAAGTCAGTAATCTGCAGGAGATGTATTTGAATTTAATTATAGTATATACCCGTAACAATACATTTGAACGTGAACTTGAACACTAGAATCCCTGAAGCCTATGAAAAAACTTGTAGTCCCATGCCACCTTAAATTCCTTTGCACCTCTCCATTAGCGTCTTTTGTTTTGTAAATATGTCGATCAGCACAAGCAGCAAGCAGCCTGCTACCCCATTCCCGCACCACTGCAGCTTAAATTGGGCAAAAAGTTCTCCCAGCTCAAGGCTGTTTATCTGGGTATGAAATATCTTGAGTTGTATAGTGTAAATAAGAATGTTATTATTTGGAACACATGCATTTCATGTGTGTTCTGTTTCTACAATGACCTATGTAAATGTTGGATGACAGGAAATATTATTTACCCTATACAATTATTGGCACCTCACACATAGAGAAAGAGCCTTGAGCTGGGAGAACTTTTTGCCTGAGTTGAGCTGCAGCCGTTGGGGGATGGGGTAGCAGGCTGCTTGCTGCTTGTGCTGATCGACACATTTACAAAACAAGAGACGCTAATGGAGTGGTACAAAGGAATTTAAGGTGGCTCTGGATTAAGGTTTTTTTTCATAGGCTTCAGGGATTCTAGTGTTAAAGAGAAAGATAGAAATGTATCAGCAGATGAATGGAGACATCTGTAGTCATGTTTATTTATAATGGAATCTGTCGGCATGTAAATGTGGCCGAGTTTGTATTTTTCTTGTCACTTGAATTCCTGCTTTTTGCCCTATGCTTTTAGCAATATACTGTTTCCTTTTGATCCCACCTAGAAGAAAATAGCTATAAGACATAATACAATGTTTTCAATTTCAGTTCAAAACAAGAAATGATCTTGATATACCTTTCAGCAAAACAATGAGGCATGAATTTCCCCTGGAGTTTTGTGTGCCCTTTCAACATATTTTCTAATTTGATGTCCTAGTTGAAATATTCCGATTGGCAGACCATGAGGTTTACCTATCAACACTAACTGCATTGATACATATGGACATGTTATAAATATATGGTAAACAAATCCTCCAGTTCATAACTTAGGCACTTGACATATGTGTTACAAAACTGTCATTTGAATAAAAACGTTATGATATAAGATTTAAATGTGAATGTTGACAGTTTAATTAAGTGCTATTGTTATTTTAATAATATAACAACAATTTTCTTAGCTGATTTTTAATAGTTTTTTCTCTCCAACTTTTAAAAGTTAAGTGTGTGTATGTGTGCGCATGCATTTATTACCTTCTTTGAAAGTATGCCATGCATGCAGATGGGTGTTTTAAAGGAAATGGGAGAACTGGCACTGCTTGAATATGATAAGCCAAAACATGAGAGATGCTCACTGTGGGGAGCTCTGAGCTCCTCTAATCCATCCTTTCAGAGAAGAAATTTCTCTGAGGCAGTGGGATGCCCAGCACCTGCTTAAGGGAGTTAGAGGACTTAGAGGAATATGATCAGCCAAACAAAACTGAGTTTTGGAAGAAGAAAATAAAAACATATTCTAATGCATTTTGTTTCATTGCAAGATCTATTGAACCTTACTTGACTCCTGGGACAGTTGGTGGATTGAAAAAGAAAAACTTGATTTTATGGTAGTTTGATCTAAACTGGAAACAATGAAAAGATTTTTTTTTGGAAAAAATGTGTTTTATGTTTCTGAGAGCCTTGTTTGTTTATGCATCTCAGTAGGAGACGGAATTTTTCATTTTTGTCCAAATTGAGAAATTTGATGACCTTGCTAAAAAAAATCATGGTAATAAAATGTTATGTTTGTGTTATGCTTCTGGTTTAAAAAGTGCTATTTAGAAGAGAATGACCAACTTCATTAATTTTACAGTTAAATCATTTTCATATATTGTATTTTAGATAACTGTTCAGTTTTAAAAGATTAAAAACTATTTAAAATGAAAGGTGCTTCAAAACTACTTCTGTTAAAAGGCGCTGTTTTTAACAAGTCTAAGTTTTTTGGTATGTGGAACATAATTTAAATAGCTGTTCTTTATTACTTGACTCTAAGATAATAGTGGGTCAGGATGTCTTAGTGGGTAAAATATATACTGGAAATAATGAAAGCTGTAAACACAAAATTCTGGCTGCTGATAGATATCTTATCCAGTGTCACTCTGGAATGTTGCTTGCATAGGAAAAAATAAAGGGAAAATTGGGGAATGTGGGGAAATGAAAGGAGGAGAAAATGTAAGGGTGGTAGGTAGTCATGGGCATAAATGTGTGTGTGTATTTACATTTATATATAGTGAACACCAGGGGGCGCACAACTCCCTAAACACAATAGACACCAGGCACCAGTTCAGTACAACACACGTTTATTAAAAGTGGGAAAAGTTTTTCCCTCACTTCCCACCATTCATAGTATACAATGCAGCAATTTGTCTCTTTCTTTTTCTTTCTCTGTTTCCTCTCCTCCCTTAAGCTTCGTCTGCTTCCTCCCGGCTGTTGCTCCTCAAATGGAATGAGGCGGCTCCTTTTATAGGGCCCCTAGAAGTACTCCAGGTCTCGCATATTTTCCTTCCGGCCACACTTCTGGGTGTGGCAGCAGTACTGCAGAGAAGGGCTATGCAGTTTTCCACTTGTCCCCTGCCGCTAAGCTTCCAAGCCCTAAACCCGTGGCACTATCCTAAACTAGGGGGTCTGCCCTCTGCCTGTTCTGGGGTAGGTAATGCCCTGTGCAAGCTGTCTCCCCCAAACCTTCCTTTATGCTGGAGTCTTGGCTGGGTAGAAGACCTGGCTGTCTGTTACACTATATATGCTGTTTGTATATAATCTATACTAATAAAAGGCAAAGCCCTCACTCACTCACTCACTGACTCATCACTAATTCTCCAACTTCCCGTGTAGGTAGAAGGCTGAAATTTGGCAGGCTTATTCCTTACAGCTTACTTACAAAAGTTGGGCAGGTTTCATTTCGAAATTCTACGCATAAGGGTCATAACTGGAAGCTATTTTTCCCCATATAATGTAATGGAGTCTTGAGTTGGAGATGGCCGCGGGGGGCGGAGTTTCGTGTGACATCATCACGCCTCCTACGTAAGTACGTAGAGCACAAGGAAGAACTCCAAACAGCGATCAGCACAAAACGCCATTTCACAATTGAGAAGGCAGAAAAACATTATGAAGCAAATGATGCATACAAGCATATTCATAAGTACAGCTACTGCGGAAACAAAGCACGGCGTGAACCGTAAGTTTATATTAAATTAAGTTCATAGGCTACCACTAGCGTTTGTAATTTAGTGCCTGCCCATATAAGGCCGTCCATCAGCGGCAATCCAATACAAACACTGCCGGTAAATATTCACGTGTGAAGGACTGTGTTTATGCAGAGGAAGATGAGATGGTCAGGGTGGTGTTTGGCACAAACTCATTGAAACTGCGAGAGAAAGTTTTAAGTGCGGGTCTTAGCTGACATTACGAGATGGCACCAGTACAGCTGGGAACCTTCGATGCAAGAACACCAAGCGGCTCACGTGAACTGACGCAGTGCACAGACAATAAGCAACAGTTCCAAAGAGTGCTGAACAAAACCGAATTACACAATTGAGAAGGCAGCAAAAAAATATGAAGCGTCTTATACATACAATCATATTCATAAGTGCAGCTACTGCGGAAACAAAGCACACGGTGGAAAAAGTGAATGTCCTGCTAAAGGAAGACAGTGTAAAAAAAACCCGTGCATGCAGTTTGTCACATCACAGATAAAAGGAAGACGAGCTGTTTATTGATGCAGTAAGGAACTAATCGATGAATGAAACCTCTTATCTTTACAACGATTGACAAACACGGAATGTAACTTGAACACATCCTACAAATACGAGCCTGATTGAAAGAAATAATGATAATCAAATCCTTGATGACAGCAACATTCAATAACACTCACAAAACAATTACTGTATATTGACAATCATGTTACGTTATTTTTAAAATGTTCCCTTTTCTTTTCATAACTTCTACTTCTCCACTCGCGTACGGGTATATATATAAATGTATATATATACCCGATCTACAATACATACTTTAGCATAGACAAGCCACACGCTGTGGCTAATTGTAGAGTCTTAAGCCTCTAACGCCGACATTGAGGTTCGATTCCGAGAGGGATGTACTGACTATGTATGCGCTACCGATTCATTTTACCTTCGCATCTCCTTGGTTTGGGACGTATGAAAAATATTAGGTTAAGCAGAATCATGTTACGTTATTTTTAAAATTTTCCCTTTCTTAGCACAAGCACAGCTGAGAAGCTTGATGCATGTACTCCATAACGCGTTAAAAATAACGCATTTAATCACACTTTCAATTCCAAGCAAGCGGGAACTTTTGTCAATGCATGATTTCCTGGTACATCCATTACACTGATGCACACATCACAGCTACAAAAATGTTAGAGTCGGAATAAAGCGTTCCTACGACTGATCATTTCGACTTCCGAGTAAGCCTTGATAAAAGCATGGTTTTGTGCACACTGAAAAGCAAGCAAAATTAGATGCATTACAGAAAGCGGACTTTGTGGCTCTTACTGGGGATCATTGGACTTCCGTGACCGTTAGTAATTCTAAATACATCTAATTACAAAATGTTCAATGATCACACTGTTTTAGCCTAATGTACAAAATAATTTTGGCTAATGTTACTCAGAGTTTAAAGAGTAAGCTGGTCAAATTACCTTTTATGTTTCTGACTTATTTTTTAAGAAGAAAAACTGCACTTTATGGTGAAATTTTGGTTATTATTATTTAAAGACAATACTATTCTGAAAATGTACTTAAAGTACTTAAACTACCACTTTATTTTTAAGTCTGCCCAATTTTAACCAGGGATGATATTTTTGTTTCTGTTTTGAATTCAAATGCAGTTTAAAGGCTTTTTTTCAGAAATTAAAACAGCTTCAGTTTACAATATTCATGTCCATGTCTATTATTTGATTCTGTAAGCCCACTAAAACCCTTTTAAATTAAAAAAAACATTTGCGATTTGGGGCAAATTTACGTGTCGATTACATACGATTAATCAAGATTAATTCTTACACAGCCTCTAATTAATTGGATTAATTTTTTAATCGAGTCCCACCTAATATATATATATGTAGATATATATATGTGTGTATATATATATATATATATATATAACTGTGTATATATATATGTGTATAGATGTGTATATATATTTATATATATATTTATATATATGTTTATATGTATATATATGTTTATACTAGCAAAATACCAGCAAATGAGAAGTAGTGTGTTAAAGAAGCAATGAAAAGAAAAGGAAACATTTTGAAAATAACGTAACCTGATTGTCAATGTAATTGTTTTGTCACTGTTGTGAGTGATGAGTGTTGTTGTCATATATATATATATATATATATATATATATATATATTTACACACACACACATAAACATATATATATACATATCTATACATATACACATATATACATACATATATATCTACATATATACACACATATACATACATACACACACATATATACACACAAATACATATATATATATACATACATACACACACACATATATAAACATATATATACATATACATACATATCTACATATATACACACACAGCTATTTCAGTATCAGTGCAATACGCTGTTTGTTAAAACGGTTGACTCCGCTCTTACGTGCAATAACAAATCAAATCATTCAGTTGTCTTTGCTCATATGTCATTTTAGAGCTGGACGCCTGGCATCTTTTTGGCCACAAGTTTGTTTCTGTTTGCTGTGAGGTTCTGTGTTGTGGAGATTCTCAGGATGGATTGCAGGTGCTCATCAGTGAGGCGTCTCCTGTGTGCTGTTTTGTTAGTCTTTATCACTGAGAAGAGCTTCTCACACAGATATGTGCTACCAAACATGCACAAGGTTCGAGCCGCATGTAGACGGACTTTTTTTGTTCTTCAAAGTCACCAAAGCGCCGTGCAAACTCAGTGCAATAACTCTAGTAAGCGGTAAGTGTTCGGCAAGGCAGCTGAAGCGCTGCATTATGGGATCTGTAGTTTATTGTGTTACCAGCACTTTATATACCCGGGCCATTAATAACAATAATACAGTATATAAAATGATCTCGGGCGGATATAATTACACGCGGGCGGATGTGGCCGCGCCCTTGAGTTTGACACATATGTACTAAATAGAACTTGAAAAGATATATTTTTTCAAATGTGATCGCGCAATTCAGATAGAGTTGACGCGCACTACAGCCTGCATGCCTTAATGAGTCATCCTCCCCTCGCTCTTACTTTTTTACCGTTCATCTAATGAATACACTGAGTATGGCTTTACCAAAACAATCATTGATGGCGAATAAAGTATCCATTATTCGAGTATGTAGATCAGTATATATATATACATATATATATACCCGTATCGCAGGGAGAAGTAGTGTGTTAAAAAGGTAGAAAAAGAAAAGGGAACATTTTAAAATAACGTAACATGACTGTCAATATACAGTATTTGTTTTGTGAGTGTTACTGAGTGTTGCTGTCATTAAGGATTTGATTATCATTATTTCTTTCAATCAGGTTCGTATTTGTAGGATGTGTTGTGTTCAAGTTACATTCCGTGTTTGTCAATCGCTGTAAAGATGACAGGTTTCATTCATCGATTTGTTTCTTACTGCATCAATAAACAGCTCGTCTTCTTCTTTATCTGAGACCTGACACACTGCATGCACGGGTTTTTTACACTGTCTTCCTTTAGCGGGACATTGACTTTTCCACCGTGTGCTTTGTTTCCACAGTAGCTGGATTTATGAATGTGCTTATCAGGCGCTTCATATTTTTTGCTGCCTTTTCAATTGTGTAATTGGTTTTGTTCAGCTCTTTGGAACTGCTGCTTTTTATCTGTAGACTGCGTCAGTTCACGTGAGCCGCTCGGTGTACATGCATCGAAGTTTCCCAGCTGTGCTGGTGCCATCTCGTGCTATGTCCATGGCTGTATTTAATGTTACCTTAGTCCTGGCACTTAAAACTTTCTCTCGCAGTTTCGCTGAGTTTGTGTCAAACACCACCCTGACCATCTCATCTTCCTCTCCATAAGCGCAGTCCTTCACCCGTGAATATTTACCCGTGGCAGTTTGCTATTGGATTGCCGCTGACGGACGGCCTTATATGGGCAGGCACTAAATTACAAACGCCAGCAGCAGCCTGTCTATGAACTTAATTTAAAGTGTAGGTTTACATCGTGCTTTGTTTCAGTAGCAGAACTCATGAATATGGTAGTATATGTCACTCGCTCGCTTCTTATTGTTTCGCTGCCTTCTCAATTATATAATGCATGTTTTCTTGAGCGCTTTTTGAGGTCTTCCTGGTTTTCTATGTACTGCGTGATTACGTGGAAGGCGTGATGATGTCACACTAAACTCCCCCACGGCGTTGAAGCTCATCTCCATTACAGTAAATGGAGAAAACTGCTTCCAGTTATGACCATTACACGTAGAATTTCGATATAAAACCTGCCCAACTTTTGTAAGGAAGCTGTAAGGAATGCACCTGCCAAATTTCAGCCTTCCACCCACACGGGAAGTTGGAGAATTAGTGATGAGTGAGTGAGTGAGTGAGTGAGTGAGTGAGTGAGTGAGTGAGTGAGGGCTTTGCCTTTTATTAGTATAGATATGTGTCTGTGTGTGTGTGTGTGTATATATATATATATATATATATATATATATATATATATATATGCCAGCAACACTCATATCAATGACAAAACAATTACATTAACAATCATCTTACGTTATTTTTAAAATGTTTGCTTTTCTTTTTCATAATTTCTTTAACACACTACTTCTCCGCTGCGAAGCGCGGGTATTCTGCTAGTATATATATATATCTCTATTATTAAAAAAAGATTTTGAGACAAGATGAGACTTTTTTTCCTGCAACGAGATGTGATCTTTTGAAGAGAGACACTTTCACGTCCCGCAAGATATTGTTTATTTGACAGTATGTAGATCTGGGTAATTACATTCATGGCATTCGTAGTCTAAATCACAATCTGATTGTATGGGTGGTTACCTACCAGGTTCAGACTACGTGAACCTGGGGGAATATCATAACAGTGATCTACTTTATCCCCCGCTCTCCAAGAACAGTTTTGCCAAGTATGGCCCGGCCGTCGGCATTCATAACACCGCCTCTGTCCTCCCGGAATTCTCCCTCTGCGATGCTGGAAGCACTCTGGGAAATCAGGCTCCACCCCTTTTCTCGCTGAGGAGGGTTCCACAGCCGCCTCTACACTCATTTCTATTTTGTCAGGAGACCCCCGGGATGAATGGCCGGATATATACCACAATGTATACATTCAATGTTTGACTCCCACCATAAAATATCCCTCTATGCAGACAATATTCTGTCGTTTCCACACATTATTAAATTATTTGATTCTTATGAATGCCTTTCACTCTATAAAATAAACTGGTCAAAATCTGGTCTTTTGCAACTAAATTCACTTTGTAAAGTTTTCTCATTTTCCCCTTACATCGCTTTAGCTATTCAATTAAATATCTAAACATTGACATTTTACCTTTGCTGCAAGACCCTGTTACTCTCAATCATTGCCAAGCTGTCAATAATGTGAAAGAGTCTATGTGACATCTGTGGTATGGGGATGTTTTGAAACGGTGCTGGTAAATTTTTGATCAGCACCTCCAAAAATATCCTACTCATAGATCCAAACTTGCATTCATTATTTCCCTACTGGGTCATAAACCTTTACAACAGACCACCCTTTATGGCACTAATCACCTTTGTTGTCTTGGAAGTTTTTCTGTAGGAGTTCAAAGCCATACACTATTTTATCAGCCTTTAAGGAAAGAAGTGGCTATAAATCATTTATCAGAGAGCAAACGGGTAAGCAAAAGCATTAGTGAATATACTGTGACACTTAAAACAAGTGCAGCTGATGTGGAGTGGGAAGAATCCATGCTAGCGCACCTCTCCTGAAAGTTTTTGTTGGAAGAAATAAAAGGTGAACTACCCAGTTGAAATGTGGGAAATAGAAGTAATTAGATTGGTATTAAAGAGTTGAACTAGGTTAAAAAAGCACAAACTGAAGCATAGATCAACTGGACTAATTGTAGTCAAACACTCAAGTTAAAAGACACCACGTTTTTATTGTGGTGATTCAAGGCACATAGTTTCAGCATACCCTAGGCTCCAAGAAAACTAAGAAACCCGCTGTACATTAGGATTGGTGGAGTGGGCAATTGTAGTCATAACCTCTAGAATATTGTTTTATATTATCTGTAAAACTGGTCTTAAAGGATTGTTCAACTCTTATGCTTTTGCAGCTGGAGAGTATGTTAGTTGTATTAGTTGTGAGCATCTGTCAGAGTTAAGAGCTGTAACTTTTTCTAAACGTAAAGACTTGTGTGCGTTTGTTTCTGAGTCGGAGAATGTAGGTTTGTGGTTCACCACCGGCAGTTCATCACAATACAAACCTTTGAACTGAGATGCTTCATCGTGTGAATTCACAATAATTCACCTTGTTAAAGTCAATCCCCTTTGATACAGTGCCTCACTGTTGAAACACTACCCTTACGAATATGAAGATTGTCAGCAACCAGAACTCCTGCCTGACCAAAAATACCATGGCACCATTGATCTCTTATGTAGTGCACAGTTTCCTTAAGGAAAGATTTGTGCTTTGTCCAGACCAAAGTCTAGTGCAAGGATGGAATATACTCAAAAGAAAACACTTACAATGGATTTCAGAGACTATCAGTTAAGTGGACTTTACTTTGTGATAAGAAGGATAGTTCCCCCTGTTCATATGACTTTTCTTTGGTCTAAATTTCTTTAAATGTTCTTAATCTTAATCTGGTGTGAAACTTTGGAAAGATTCCTGGCTGCCACCATCATACACCAGGCATGTATTTTCCAGTCCAGGCACAATCCATTCAGGTCATTTCAGAAAACGTTCCAATGGGTAAACTTTATATGCCAAACATTTGCTTAATTGGGATCACTCTTCAATGTTCTTTGGGCATACAGGTATCACTCAGACCAGTAATCTAGTTAAACAATATTTTTGGTGGAAAAGTATTCTCCAAGATATCAGAAATTATGCAATGTTGTGGGAAATTTAAAGTAGAATTAAAAACTATTTTTTTTTTACCAGTTGAGTTTGTTGCATGCTGTTCCATGCCTCAGTTGAATAGAATATGATGAAATTCAACTCTATGGTCAGGCAATGTAGATACTATGAATTATTCTTGTTGTTGCATTCATATACATATCAAAAGTATATACAATTAACAGCACAATATACAATACATGATACATCCCAACATTATATACTGTCATAGAGAAAAATAATTATACACAAAAAAAACCCAAATATGAATGACATTTGCTCAACTTTACTGTCTATCGTTTATTCCTAAGAAAGTTGGAGATCCAAAGACATGTGTCATGTGGCAAATTCATACTGAAAAGGTTGTTACCGGGAGACTCTAGAATGTTATTGTTAAGTGCAGAACTGAAATCTTCAAATAAAATCCTGGCTTAAGTGGTTGAGTAGTCTAAATGCTGCAAGATGTAGCAGAGAGCCATATTTACTGTATCCCCAACCGGCCCTATTCACAAGGTAAGCACTTTAGTGTTTCAAGGAGAGAATCTATGACAGACTTGATAAACTGAAGAATTTAATGTTCAAGTGTCTTCATTAATGCAGTGCCATTGGCCTGTAAAAATACGGATGCTAACTGATTGGAATAGTATCTTAGGCATCATCCTCCATTTTCACCTTTTTTGTTCTCAATATCAAATTTTTGAAAACATTGTCTTAGAGCTGTGTACTTCTAAAAATGCAACCTCCATATACAATGTGGGCAGGCAAAAAAAGCATTTTTTCTAAAACACAGACTCTTTGTCACACTCTGATTGATTTGTGCTTATTACATAGCCATTCCTTGATTTGACTTCTGCTGATTACAATGTCTCATTCCGTGATTGCTAACCCTTCACACAGATGCAGGAGTTGCTTTCCATAGGGCTTGTTATGTTGCTTACCTCTATGCATCTGAATTGCATTTTGTACAGTTTGAATGCTGCATATATGCTTAATAGGCAAATAATTTACCTGTCACTATAGTTTTGTGATAAATCCTGTGGCTGGCAGCATTACGATCTGTTTAAGGACTTTTTTGTTGATGCATGCATGCCCAGTGTAGGTGAACATCTAAATTGTATGCATTTTTCGTTGTTTCAATGTAGACAGAGATATTTTCATAAATGATGTGAAAAACCAGTGTGGGCAGAGATTTTTTTGTTTAAAAATGTCATTATTAAAAGAAAACAGTAATGTGGACATAGTCTTATTGTAGGGGAGACACATTGCCCAGGCCTGGAACCTGGGCCTGACATTTTTGTCACTAAAAGAGCAATAGACTTCATGCTCAGAATTGCAGAGGGAGGAGTTGGAATTAAAAGACACAAGTGAGATTGTTCAGAGTCCTGTGTGGATTGGGGCTTCTCCGGTCTGCACTAGAAACTGTTTAGCTAATCAATTTTAGGGAGATACGTTTGTGGTTTTAGGGAGGCTGATGGGTGAACAGACTTTTGCGGCTGGTGCGGGGGTGGATCCAGTCATCATTGTCTATGCTGGTCCAAATGACATACATAAGGGTAGACTCAGTTCTGCAATCCAAATTTAAACAGTTAGGTGCCAGGCTGAGGAGCAGAACTGACAAAGTAGTCTTCCCTGAAGTTCTGCCCTTTCCACACAAAGGTCCTGGTAAGACTGAGGAGATTAGAAGGCTTAACGCGTGGCTCAAATCTTGGTGCAGGATAGAAGGGTTTATAGGTTTATGCGGCATTGGGACTACTTTTGGAATAGATGGGACCTGTTGTACAGTGACTATTTACATCTGGACCGGAGGGGCACCAGTGTGTTGGGGAGGTGTATGAGTAGCTTAGTCGAGGATTGTTTAAGCTAGGGAATAGGGTGCAGGGAATTTAGGACAGGTCTAGAAAAGGTTTCATAGAGTAACAAACAATAGTGTAAAAATAAAAATGCATAGTAATGTAAATTCTTTTTTTTTAACATTTTATTGATTTTAATTAAAATATGTAAATATATAAATGAATAAAAAAGGGGAGAGAATCTGCTTCCTCAATTTAAATGCTTATTCTAAAATGTTATTGATTCGATCCTACCAAGTTTTGAAAAAGTTTTATGCAGATCCTCTAAGTGAGAATTAGATTTTTTCCAATTTCAAATAATATATAATCAGTTACCCACTGACTTAAAAGAGGTGGGTTAGGAATCTTCCAGTTGAGCAAGATAAGTCTATGTGCCAATAGTGAAGAGAAGGCAATTACAGTTTGTTTATCCTTCTCCACTTTAAGCCCATCTGGAAGTACACCAAACACAGCTGTTAGTGGATTAGGAAGGATTTTGACACCAAGGCTGTCTGAAAGGCATTTAAAGATTTTGCTCCAAAATTATGTTAATTTAGTGCACGCCCAAAGCATATTGCCCTGGAAACATTTTGGACAAATTTAAACAAGACAGATGCGCTCGATATATAATTTTAAGTTGAATAATTGTATGCTTTGCACATATGGAGATGTTGAGTGAGAGGCCTTTTTTCCCACAGTACTCTGGGATCTTTGAAATGAAAGGACTTTAAAATGTTTTTATATATTATGGAAGTACTGTCTGAGTCCTCAAGACTGATTTATATTTTTTCTGGCATACAGATAGGTTTGGAGGTGAAGGAAATTGGGCAGGTTTTGTTTAACAAAGTTTCTAATTTGAGGGTAGTGAAAGAAATGTTTCTGGAAGGTTATTGGAGTGTAATTATTTGTAGGATGCAAAGGTATTGTTTATGTACCGATCTTTTAAGCAATTTAATCCCAAATGTTTTCCAGACATTAAAAGCTACATACGTTTCAGAAGGTGGTTCTTGTGCAGAGGTGCCACAGATAAAAGCTTCTCTATCTTAAAATACTTCCTATATTGGTTCCATATTCTGAGTGAGTGAAACACAATTGGGTTTTTAGAATATTGGCGATGACTTGTACTTATTGGGGCACAAAACAAGAAATACAAAGAGGTACTGCAGGATTTTATTTCTATTGCAGTCCAAGCCTGTGTCTACTTGTGTCAATGTCCAAGTTTTTATAGCTTGTATATTTGCCACCCATTAATAAAATTGAAAGTTAGGTAGAGCCATGCCACCTTCTGCCTTAGGTCTTGTTAGGGTCGCCCTTTAGATACTTGGACGTTTTGAATTCCAAATAAATGAGGTTATGATTGAATTTGATTTCTTAAAAAATATTTATTGATGTATATTGGAATGTTTTGAAATAGAAAAATATGCGTAGGAAGGATATTCATCTTGACAGTGTTAATTTTTCCAGCTAAAGTTAGATGGAGAGTTGACCATCTGTGCAAGTCTTGCTTAATTTTTTCCATGCAGACAGCAAAATGTTCTTGATAAAGAGCTTTTATGTTTATCAATGGTGATTGCAAAAAGCAGTGGTGACAAGGGACATCCTTGTCTAGTACCACGTTCTAGTTTGAAGTACAGTGATCCCTCGCTATATCGCGCTTCGACTTTCACGGCTGCAGTCCATCGTGGATTTTAAATGTAAGCATATCTAAATATATATCATGGATTTTTCGCTGGTTCGTGGATTTCTGCGGACAATGGGTCTTTTAATTTATGGTACATGCTTCCTCAGTTTGTTTGCCCAGTTGATTTCATACAAGGGACGCTATTGGCGGATGGCTTAGAACCTACCCAATCAGAGCATGTATTACGTATTAACTAAAACTCCTCAATGATATACGATATGCTTCCCGCGCGGTGCTTGATTGTTTGCTTTTCTCTGTCTCTCTCACTCTCTCTGACATTTTCTGCGCCTGACAGAGGGGGTGTGAGCAGAGGGGCTGTTTGCCTAGAGGATATGAACACTCCTCTAAAAAATGCCGCTTTATTACGGTGCTTCGGCATACTTAAAAGCCCAAAAGCACGTATTGATTTTTTGATTGTTTGCTTTTCGCTCGCTCTCTCTCTCTCTCTCTCTCTGACATTCTCTGCTCCTGACACGCATTCCTTTGAAGAAAAGATATATTTGCATTCTTTTATTGTGAGAGAGAACTGTCATCTCTGTCTTGTCATGGAGCACAGTTTAAACTTTTGACTAAAGGGTGTTATTTCATGTCTAGAGGGCTCTAATAATGTTAACAGTGTGGGAGAGTTTATAAGGGCTTAAAATATATAAAAACTAGCAAAATACCCACGCTTCGCAGTGGAGAAGTACTGTGTTAAAGAAGTTATGAAAAATAATTATGTTATCTTAAAAATAACATAACCTGATTGTCAATGTAATTGTTTTGTGACTGTTATGAGTGTTGCTGTCATCAAGGATTTGATCATCATTGTTTCTTTCAATCAGGTTTCGTATTTGGAGGACGTGTTGTGTTCAAGCTACATTCTGTGTTTGTTAACCATTGTAAAGATAACAGCTTTCATTATATATACATACTAGCAAAATACCCGCGCTTCGCAGCGGAGAAGTAGTGTGTTAAAGAAGCAATGAAAAAGAAAAGGAAACATTTTGAAAATAACGTAACCTGATTGTCAATGTAATTGTTTTGTCACTGTTGTGAGTGATGAGTGTTGTTGTCATATATATATATATATATATATATATATATATATCTACATATATACACACACATACATACATACACACACATATATACACACAAATACATATATATATATATACATACATACACACACACATATATAAACATATATATACATATACATACATATCTACATATATACACACACAGCTATTTCAGATCAGTGCAATACGCTGTTTGTTAAAACGGTTGACTCCTGCTCTTACGTGCAATAACAAATCTAATCATTCAGTTGTCTTTGCTCATATGTCATTTTAGAGCTGGACGCCTGGCATCTTTTTTTGGCCACAAGTTCGTTTCTGTTTGGTGTGAAGTTCTGTGTTGTGGAGATTCTCAGGATGGACTGCAGGTGCTCATCAGTGAGGCGACTCCTGTGTGCTGTTTTGTTAGTCTTTATCACTGAGAAGAGCTTCTCACACAGATATGTGCTACCAAACATGCACAAGGTTCGAACCGCATGTAGACGGACTTTTTTTGTTCTTCAAAGTCACCAAAGCGCCGTGCAAACTCAGTGTGCAATAACTCTAGCCGCAATAACTTGCAGCATCATAAGGTAGACTTGATTAACGCGGTAAGTGTTGGCAAGGCAGCTGAAGCGCTGCATTATGGGATCTGTAGTTTATTGTGTTACCAGCGCTTCATATACCCGGGCCATTAATAACAATAATACAGTATATAAAATGATCTCGGGCCGGATATAATTACACCGGCCGGATGTGGCCCGCGGCCCTTGAGTTTGACACATATGGATTAAATAGAACTTGAAAAGATATATTTTTTCAAATGTGATCGCGCAATTCAGATAGAGTTGACGCAACACTACAGCCTGCATGCCTCAATGAGTCATCCTCCCCTCGCTCTTACTTTTTTACCTTCATCTAATGAATACACTTAGTATGGCTTTACCAAAACAATCATTGATGGCGAATAAAGTATCCATTATTCGAGTATGTAGATCGGTATATATATATATATATATATATATACATATATATATACCAGCGCAGCGGAGAAGTAGTGTGTTAAAAAGCTAGAAAAGAAAAGGGAACATTTTAAAAATAACGTAACATGACTGTCAATATACAGTATTTGTTTTGTGAGTGTTACTGAGTGTTGCTGTCATCAAGGATTTGATTATCATTATTTCTTTCAATCAGGTTTGTATCTGTAGGATGTGTTGTGTTCAAGTTACATTCCGTGTTTGTCAATCGTTGTAAAGATGACAGGTTTCATTTATCGATTTGTTTCTTACTGCATCAATAAACAGCTCGTCTTCTTCTTTATCTGAGACCTGACACACTGCATGCACGGGTTTTTTACACTGTCTTCCTTTAGCGGGACATTGACTTTTCCACCGTGTGCTTTGTTTTCGCAGTAGCTGGATTTATGAATATGCTTATCAGACGCTTCATATTTTTGCTGCCTTTTCAATTGTGTAATTCGGTTTTGTTCAGTGCTCTTTGGAACTGTTGCTTTTATCTGTGCACTCGCCAGTTCACGTGAGCCACTCGGTGTACATGCATCGAAGGTTCCCAGCTGTGCTGGTGCCATCTCGTGCTATGTCCATGGCTGTATTTAATGTTACCTTAGTCCTGGCACTTAAAACTTTCTCTCGCAGTTTCGCTGAGTTTGTGTCAAACACCACCCTGACCATCTCATCTTCCTCTCCATAAGCACAGTCCTTCACCCGTGAATATTTACCCGTGGCAGTTTGCTATTGGATTGCCGCTGACGGACGGCCTTATATGGGCAGGCACTAAATTACAAACGCCAGCGCAGCCTGTCTATGAACTTAATTTAAAGTGTAGGTTTACATCGTGCTTTGTTTCCGAAGTAGCAGAACTCATGAATATGGTTGTATATGTCACTCGCTCACTTCTTATTGTTTCGCTGCCTTCTCAATTATATAATGCATGTTTTCTTCAGCGCTTTTTTGAGGTCTTCCTGGTTTTCTATGTACTGCGTGATTACGTGGGAGGCGTGATGATGTCACACGAAACTCCGCCCTCACGGCGTTGAAGCTCATCTCCATTACAGTAAATGGAGAAAAACTGCTTCCAGTTATGACCATTACACGTAGAATTTCGATATAAAACCTGCCCAACTTTTGTAAGGAAGCTGTAAGGAATGAACCTGCCAAATTTCAGCCTTCCACCCACACGGGAAGTTGGAGAATTAGTGATGAGTGAGTGAGTGAGTGAGTGAGTGAGTGAGGGCTTTGCCTTTTATTAGTATAGATAACCATACAAACATATGGTTTCTACTGCACGGATTTTCATCTGTCGCGGTGCGTTCTGGAACGCAACCCCTGCGATCGAGGAGGGATTACTGTAGTCTGAATTAATGTTGTTAATATAAACTAAAGCTTCTGGACTAGTATACAATAGTTTGATCCATGCACAATTGTTAAGATCAAACCCAGATTTCTCCAATATGGTGAAAAGGTAGTTCCATTTAACCATATCAAATGCTTTTTCTGCATCCAACAATATCATCTCCGTGGTGTTAAACACTGTTGGGTTAATATATTGCATTAAACAGGTGTCAAAGATTAAAAGCTAAATGACTGCCTTTAATAAATCCAGTTTGGCCTTCTAGCTAGGATTTTGGAGAGTATCTTAACAAAAGAGTGACATTGGTCTGTATGATGCATATTGTAATAGGTCCTTATTTTGCTTAGAAAAGACAGTAATTACAGCTTGACGAAAAGTCTGAGGTAGAATTTTATTGTCTCTAGCTTCTGTAAATGTTGCTAATAAAAGGGGAGCTAACTTAATTAATCTCGCCAGCTGCGAGATAAGTATGTGGGGCATAGTGATTTTAGCACCATGATCAGAGGGGTGTGGTTGGAGATAAGAATAGTGTTGTACGTATTTACAAGATTTAATCGTAGGCAAGAAATTGTTATCTACAAAGAAATAATCAATTCTTGAGTAGCAGTGATGCACTGGTGAGTAGAAGGAATATGCTCTTGAGTTTGGGTTTAGAAATCTTCAAGGGTCTGATAAGTTGTGATTAGTTGCAAACGTTGTAGTTGTTTTAATGTGTGAAGGCTGAAGTCCAAATATCAAATAAACACTGTCAGGGATGCCAGAGGCGACGAGCCGGCCGGGACACCTTGGAGGACCGGAATAGGGCATGCGCCCACTTCAAACCACATGGGGGCCGCCACCCTGGTTGCTTTGGGGGAAGCCCAACCCTGTAGAGGCCCGTGGTCACCGCCAGGGGGGTGCCCCGATGCCTCGGGAACCCTGGACCTCAGCACTTACGCCACACCAGGTTCACAGCACTTTCACAAAAGGTACAAGGATAATATGACAACTTCCATGGTGTAGTGGTAAGAACTGCTGACCTTTATTCAAAAAGTGGTCGGTTCGATCCTGGCTGCCTTGCAAATTTACCATTTTGAGTAGTGAGCTTCTCTTATTATTAATATTATACAATAAAAACATACATTTGATTCGTGCTTGTAACAGCCGGTGAAAATGTATAGTATTTGTAAAAGTTAGCATTTTTTTTTTTTTCACTTTTATTCTCTCAGTCACAATCATGATACCAACCCCACAGATCAGACACTGTTAGTTTTTATTTGAAACCTGGAATAACTATAGATGTGAGTGATGTTTTGACACAGTGGAACTGGAATTTCTCTGATCTGGAGGGATAAAAGCTGAAACACAAACACTGGTGAATCATGCCTTCTTGGTATCCCATTGTCACTTGAATTTTTTTTTCAGTTTTATTGAGTGTTCCTACTCATGCTGAATTAGTATGCACCTTATGGTCAATGATGTCACTGCCTCATGGACAAAAAAACAGAGACATAGGTATATATGATAATTTGGAACAATTCATTTTATGACCTGTATAGTACAGTACATTTCGGAAAACATTGTGGCACTGATGCAACATTATTTGTATTATTCATATTCATTTGCATACCTTCTTGCAGTTTTAATTAGTGACCGCGTTTTTTTTTTCTTTACAATCTTGCCCAATCTCCACATTTTGGTGCATGGTGGTGTTTCTTTTGTACTCCAGGACACGCAGAGGAAAGAATAGTACAAAGAGGTCAGTTCCGTACTATATGCAATCATCAAATTTAAATTTTAACAGTTCCCACACACCCGAGGACCATCCTTCCTACATTTACGACATGTGTACCTGTTGCAATGTACACACTTCTCTGTATTCTGTGGTTCCTATTACATTGAAGGGGCATCTGACACTGACTGTTTGCTTTCCTGGTGGAAGTGGCAGTCTTGGAGCAGAAGCTTATCTATTTTGCATCCTCTTTTTTTCCATCACCCTTTCTTGAAAGAAGCGACAATGAAATTTCTCTGCAATGTGAGCCAAGAACACTCCTCTTTTCTCAGTGGACCCCATGCATGCCTTGTACATGTGCGTTCGTCGCCGCCAGGTCAAGCATTTTGTACCACACAGCAACTGGCCACCTGCATGTTCCTGTGAATAAGCTTATGCCTTCTGGTCCATGATGTCAACGCAGCACCAGGAAAAAAAAAAGAAAGACACAAATATATGTGACATTTTGAAGAAATCATTTTATGACCTGAATACAGTGAACCCTCATTTATCACGGTTAATCCGTTCCAGACTCTACTGTGATAAATGAATTTTCGCGAAGTAGGATTCTTTATTTATAAATCAAATATTTTTGCGGATAGAGTATAGAAAACCTGTTTACGACCTTCTAAATATGTTTTTTAACATTATTAGAGCTCTTTAGACATGAAATAACACACTTTAGTCACCATTACACTCGTATTACCCAATATATTAGACAAAATAAGAAAATAAGGCATATTAGACGTTACAAATATATTATTTTATAATAGATTATACTTTTAAGGCGACTGACTTTTATCCTCAATTTGTGTGCGCTCCTTGTGTACATCAGGCATGTAAGTGTAGTGAATGAGAACATTAAAGTGCCCATTCATAACATCTCTCGAAAACCTACGTTTTTTTATCCCCTCGAGTGTCTGTCCAAAGTCGTACAATGTCAGCCCGAATCTGTACCGCTAAAGACGGAGTTTCATGCACTAAATAAGCTATAGATAAGAATAAGCAAGCACCATCTCCCCTGATATTTACTACGCAGTGAGGCATTTGTACTCCATCAACATTAATTATTTCCAGAAGCATAATTTTGTCTATTTTTCCAGCGCATCGAGCACAAAAGCAAGGGGATGATGGGAGCAGCAGAACTCTGCTCACATCGGGTCGCTTCGTACCGCAAGCCACAAATAGTAAGTCTGTGATAAGCGGAATAGCGTTACGCTCTGCACTCACGGGACAGAAGGACAATTCCGAGCGCTTTTACATAGTAGATTATTGTACTGTACATTTAATTACACACACACAGTTCTTACACACAATCACTAACCTATGAAGGCACAACCTCAGTAGGAGAGTCTTCAGGTGGTGCAGTATCTTCAGCAGGTGCATCGTTGTCTTCTTCCGCTGAAGGAGTACTAAGAGTAGGCAGTGGGTATCTGGGTGCGCGGCAGTTGCTGGCGCTGTCTTTTCATATGCGTGAGGAGGCTTTTGTAGAGTATTGCAATCTTTGATCATATCCAAGAATTTCACCTTCTCCTGGATAGTAAGCATCTTCCTCCGGCACTTAGTTTTATTGTCAGAAGGCTTAGAAAAAGCAGCACATTTAGGAGCCATTGTGGGGCTTAGATAAAAGTTCTCAGAAAGCACATGTGTAGTGACGTAAGCATGTATGAGAAAAAATCGCGATAGAGTGAAGCCGCGAAAGTCGAAGCGTGATATAGCGAGGGATCACTGTAATACCAATCAGAAATCATTGTTGCACTAATGCAATATTATTTGAAAACTAACAACGTCAGATTGTATTTTAAAAAAGAATCTGGATCAGTTTTTTAGCACTTTTTCTGCTTCATCTGTAGAAATAAAATTGTAGAGTTTGCTTTGAATCTCCACTTTTTAATGTTGTAAAATGCGGCATGTTTAGCAGCTGTTGAGCGTGAGAAATCATGGAAAATATGAATGTGGTTATTTTCAAATATAATCTCTTGTTTCTGTCTGAGAAGTAACATTATATGTAATTTAAATTGTAATCTTAGGTTTAGAGGTATTTTATCCCCTTAAGCGGTAAGCTGCTGCTATCTTGGTGTCTGAATTGAAGTCCTTCAATTATTTTGGAGAATAGTTCAGCGACAAATTTCACTGTGTTTGGACTTTCACAATTCTCAAAGAGACTTTTGATTCTAATATTATTCCTTCTGCATCCATTTTCCAGTGCAGATAGTCTGTCTCCGAGTACTTTGCATTCGGAATTTGCAGCAATTGCTTTTCTGTCAGCGGTAGATGCCAGTTGTTCAGCTATTTTAATGTGAGTCGTGAATGTTTGCTTAACAACTTCCAACTGAGCGGCAAGTGCTTTAAGTTTATTCTCAAACATTTTCTTGTATTTGTTTATCTGAGGGGGGGAAAGGCTGCAGGAATCTGTGGTATCTGGGGTGAACTTCTCCAGGCTGGTGGTAAGGCTGTCCTCCTGGCATTGCAAACAATCTTTGCTTCCATTTGGGAGACTGGCATCATCCCAACTGACTGGAAAATGGGACTTGTCGTCCCTATTTGGAAAGGGAAGGGCGATTGCCTGGATTGCAGCAACTACAGGGGGATAACACTGCTCTCGGTGCCAGGTAAGGTCCTTCCTAGGGTCATCCTCAATATGATATGTGATCACTTGCTCACCTACTACCGACCGGGACAGTCTGATTTTACGCCTTAGAAGTCTAGCATCAACCGCATCCTGGCACGGAGAGTTCTCACAGAGCGCAAACGCAAAATATCGGCAGAGTTTCTTTGCAGCCTTTGTTGATTTTCGTAAAGTGTTCGACTCATTTGATTGAGCTGCCTTGTGGGACATCCTGAGGGTTTGCGGGATTCCCTCGAGGTTGCTGGATATCATGGCTGGCCTGTACACTAGTATTGTGAGTGCTGTGCAGAGTGGAGGCAGGACCTCTGCTTTTTTTCCAGTTGATTCTGGGGTTCATCAGGGGTGTGTTCTTGCTTCATGGGGTCCAGTGGCTGTGGGGCATCTGTTGGTGAAGAAAGATTCACAGATCTTGACTTTCCTGATGATGCTGTGATCTTCGAGGAGACAGTGGAGGCTCTGATCGGGGCGCTCAAGAGAGTGAGTGAGGAGTTTGAGTGTCTGGGCTTGTGAGTGTCCTGGATAAAAACCAAGATCCAGGCCTTTAAGACTAGAATTACCAGAGCCTACAAAAACTCGTAGATCTTTCCCACCTTAAAACGCTTCACACCTCTCCGTCACGTCTTTTTTGTTCTAAATTTGTGGGTAAGCAGCAAATAGCAAGCAGCCTACTATCACATTCCCCACTGGCGCACAGTTTTCTCCACTCAAGTCTGTTTACCAGTTGCTTGGAGTTGTATAGAGTGAGAAGTCAAGCAAAATAACACCTTTTATAAATACTATATTGTTATTTGGAACACTTGTATTTCATGTGTGTTCCGTATCTACCTAGATCTATGTACACACATCGTTAAAAAATAAACGTTTTTCATGTTTTAGTCATAATTGACAAAATGTAGACATGAAGTTTATAATGTGTGAAGCCTGAAGTCCAAATATCAAAGAAACAGTTTCACAAAAAGTACAAATATAATAGAACAAGTGCGCTTTTAGTCAAAAATATAACTACAGTACAGAAAAACAACCCGCGTTAGAATGCAATATTGACACGCATTTGCTAAAAGCGCTGTGGTGGCGCAACGGTATCAGCTTTTGACTGGTAGTCTGAACCTTACGGGTTCGATTCCAGATGAGTCCGTTTTGAAAAGTAAGCTGCACGTATTCTTACTGTTTTAAAATAAAAACATACATTTGATTCCAGTCTGTAACAACCGGTATAATTTATGATACTTGTAAAGGTTAGCTTTTTTTTTTATTCTGTTATTCCCTTAGCCGCGTTCACAATCCCAACTCAACCTCCCAACCACCCCCCACCCCCCTCTGGCCGCATTTGACACTGCTGTTTTCTCAGACACACTATAACAGAGGCAAACTCAAATCATGATGACTGTTCTACATCGGATCAAGACTTTACGCTGTAGGAAGTAAGTAAATATATAATATCTATATAGTAATAAAAGTAATTTTATTATTATATAGCAGCTTCCCTATCTGCCTATCATATAGTGCTTTACCTTCCTATCTATCTATATATCTATCCCCCTAGCTGTTTTTTTTATATATCTACTTCGCAGCGGAGTAGTGTGTTAAAGAAGTTATGAAAAAGAAAAGGAAAAATTTTAAAAATAACGTAACATGATTGTTAATGTAATTGTTTTGTCATTGATATGAGTGTTGTTCTCATATCTATATCTATATATATATATATATATATATATATCTACAGTGGTGTGAAAAACTATTTTCTCCTTCCTGATTTCTTATTCTTTTGCATGTTTGTCACACAAAATGTTTCTGATCATCAAACACATTTAACCATTAGTCAAATATAACACACGTAAACACAAAATTCAGTTTTTAAATGATAGTTTTTATTATTTAGGGAGATAAAAAAATCCAAACCTACATTTGGCCCTGTGTGAAAAAGTAATTGCCCCCTGAACCTAATAACTGGTTGGGCCACCCTTAGCAGCAATAACTGCAATCAAACATTGCGATAACTTGCAATGAGTCTATTACAGCGCTCTGGAGGAATTTTGGCCCACTCATCTTTGCAGAATTGTTGTAATTCAGCTTTATTTGAGGGTTTTCTAGCATGAACCGCCTTTTTAAGGTCATGCCATAGCATCTCAATTGATTCAGGTCAGGACTTTGACTAGGCCACTCCAAAGTCTTCATTTTGTTTTTCTTCAGCCATTCAGAGGTGGATTTGCTGGTGTGTTTTGGGTCATTGTCCTGTTGCAGCTCCCAAGAGCGCTTCAGCTTGAGTTGACGAACAGATGGCCGGATATTCTCCTTCAGGATTTTTTGGTAGACAGTAGAATTCATGGTTCCATCTATCACAGCAAGCCTTCCAGGTCCTGAAGCAGCAATACAACCCCAGACCATCACACTACCACCACCATATTTTACTGTTGGTATGATGTTCTTTTTCTGAAATGCTGTGTTCCTTTTACGCCAGATGTAACAGGACATTTGCCTTCCAAAAAGTTCAAGTTTTGTCTTATCAGTCCACAAGGTATTTTTCCAAAAGTCTTGGCAATCATTGAGATGTTTCTTAGCAAAATTGAGACGAGCCCTAATGTTCTTTTTGCTTAACAGTGGTTTGCGTCTTGGAAATCTGCCATGCAGGCCGTTTTTGCCCAGTCTGTTTCTTATGGTGGAGTCGTGAACACTGACCTTAATTGAGGCAAGTGAGGCCTGCAGTTCTTTAGACGTTGTCCTGGGGTCTTTTGTGACCTCTCGGATGAGTCGTCTCTGCGCCTTGGGGTAATTTTGGTTGGCCGGCCACTCCTGGGAAGGTTCACCACTGTTCCATGTTTTTGCCATTTGTGGATAATGGCTCTCACTGTGGTTCGCTGGAGTCCCAAAGCTTTAGAAATGGCTTTATAACCTTTATCAGACTGATAGATCTCAATTACTTCTGTTCTCATTTGTTCCTGAATTTCTTTGGATCTTGGCATGATGTCTAGCTTTTGAGGTGCTTTTGGTCTACTTCTCTGTGTCAGGCAGCTCCTATTTAAGTGATTTCTTGATTGAAACAGGTGTGGTAGTAATCAGGCCTGGGGGTGGCTATGGAAATTGAACTCCTGTGTGATACACCACAGTTAGGTTATTTTTTAACAAGGGGCAATTACTTTTCACACAGGGCCATGTAGGTTTGGATTTTTTCTCCCTAAATAATAAAAACCATCATTTAAAAACTGCATTTTGTGTTTACTTGTGTTATATTTGACTAATGGTTAAATGTGTTTGATAATCAGAAACATTTTGTGTGACAAACATGTTAAAGAATAAGAAATCAGGAAGGGGGCAAATAGTTTTTCACACCACTGTATATCTATATATATATATATATATAGCAAAATACCCGCGCTTGGCAGCGGAGAAGTAAAAAGAAAAGAAAACATTTTAATAATAATGTAACATGATTGACAATGTAATTGTTTTGTCATTGTCATGAGTGTTGCTGGCATATACTGTATACACTCACCTAAAGGATTATTAGGAACACCATACTAATACGTTTTTTGACCCCCTTTCGCCTTCAGAACTGCCTTAATTCTACGTGGCATTGATTCAACAAGGTGCTGAAAGCATTCTTTAGAAATGTTGGCCCATATTGATAGGATAGCATCTTGCAGTTGATGGAGATTTGTGGGATGCACATCCAGAGCACGAAGCTCCCGTTCCACCACATCCCAAAGATGCTCTGTTGGGTTGAAATCTGGTGACTGTGGGGGCCATTTTAGTGCAGTGAACTCATTGTCATGTTCGAGAAACCAATTTGAAATGATTCGAGCTTTGTGACATGGTGCATTATCCTGCTGGAAGTAGCCATCAGAGGATGGGTACATGGTGTGTCATGAAGGGATGGACATGGTCAGAAACAATGCTCAGGTAGCCCGTGGCATTTAAACGATGCCCAATTGGCACTAAAGGGCCTAAAGTGTGCCAAGAAAACATCCCCCACACCATTACACCACCACCACCAGCCTGCACAGTGGTAACAAGGCATGATGGATCCATGTTCTCATTTTGTTTACGCCAAATTCTGACTCTACCATTTGAATGTCTCAACAGAAATCGAGACTCATCAGACCAGGCAACACTTTTCCAGTCTTCAACTGTCCAATTTTGGTGAGCTTGTGCAAATTGTAGCCTCTTTTTCCTATTTGTAGTGGAGATGAGTGGTACCTAGTGGGGTCTTCTGCTGTTGTAGCCCATCCGCCTCAAGGTTGTGCGTGTTGTGGCTTCACAAATTCATTGCTGCATACCTCGGTTGTAACGAGTGGTTATTTCAGTCAAAGTTGCTCTTCTATCAGCTTGAATCAGTCGGCCCATTCTCCTCTGACCTCTAGCATCTACAAGGCATTTTCGCCCACAGGACTGCCGCATACTGGATGTTTTTCCCTTTTCATACCATTCTTTGTAAACCCTAGAAATGGTTGTGCGTGAAAATCCTAGTAACTGAGCAGAGTGTGAAATACTCAGACCGGCCCGTCTGGCACCAACAACTATGCCACGCTTAAAATTATTTAAATCACCTTTCTTTCCCATTCTGACATTCAGTTTGGAGTTCAGGGGATTGTCTTGACCAGGGCCACACCCCTAAATGCATTGAAGCAACTGTAATGTGATTGGTTGATTAGATAATTGCATCAATGAGAAATTGAACAGGTGTTCCTAATAATCCTTTAGGTGAGTGTATATATACAGTGGGATGCAAAAGTTTGGGCAACCTTGTTAATAGTCATTATTTTCCTGTATAAATCGTTGGTTGTTACGATAAAAAATGTCAGTTAAATACAGTGGTACCTCGGTATACGTCTGCTTTGGAATAAGTCCAACTTGGTGTACGTCCTGTTTAGAGGCGAAATATTTTGCTTGGTGTACGACCTTTGTTTGGAATACGACTCGTGTAGTATACCGGGCGCGCGCCTTCAATAAAAAAAGGGCCAAGTTTTAACCTGTATAGTAATCCCTCGCTATATCGCGCTTCGACTTTTGCAGCTTCACTCTATCGTGGATTTTATATGAAAGCATAACTAAATATATAACACGGATTTTTCGCTGCTTCGCGGGTTCTGTGGACAATGTGTCTTTTTACTTCCTGTACATGCTTCCTCAGTTGGTTTGCCCAGTTGATTTCATAGAAGGGACGCTATTGGCGGATGACTGAGAAGCTAACCAATCAGAGCACGCTGTTAAGTTCTCCTGACTGAGAAGCTAACCAATCAGAGCATGCAAAAGTTCCTGCGTGCTGAATGCAGTGTTAACCAGGATGTCTCGTCTCGCTCATTCAGCATCAACGTGTTTCGCTGTGTAAAGAGTTAACTTTTGTGCTTTGTGTTTATCTTTGTGCATAGTCAAGCCCTTCATTATGGCTCCAAAACGATCTGCTACTGCGTCAGGGGCCGTGCCCAAGTGCAAAGGGAAGATGTTAATGATTGCCGAAAAGGTAAACGTTTTGGATTTGTTGAAGGCTACGATTCTTTTTATTTAAAAAGTAGGAAAGGAATATAAGATCTACGGCCACAATGTCCTTTTAACCAGGGTGCAAAACGAGTTGTAAGTGGATGTAATAAGGCAGTAGTCTGGATGGAATCTGCTTTAGGGATTTGGATTGAAGACTGCCAGAAGAAGATCAACGGCAGTGCTTCACAATTGCCTGATGAGGCTCCTTTGGAAGAGCTATAACGCTCTCCTTTGTTGTGCAGTAAAATTAAACTCATTGTTATCGGACAAGTCATTTTCATTTATTTCATCTAATTGCTTTTGTATTTATGTATTTTAGTATTAAGCAGTGTTTAAATTATTTTATACAACCCCATCATTGTATAATATGCCAATAACAATAGGATTTTCTTTTCATGGGAACGAATTAATCATTTTCCCATTATTTCTTATGGGAAAAATTAGTTTGGTATAAGTCCTGTTTGGTATAAGTCCAAGGATCTGGAACGGATTAAGGGCGTATACCAAGGTACCACTGTATATCATATAGGAGACACACACAGTGATATTTGAGAAATGAAATGAAGTTTATTGGATTTACAGAAAGTGTGCAATAATTGTTCAAACAAAATCAGGCTGGTGCATAAGTTTGGGCACCACAAAAAAGAAATGAAATCAATATTTAGTAGATTCGCCTTTTGCAGAAATTACAGCCTCTAAATGCTTCCTGTAGGTTCCAATGAGAGTCTGGATTGTGGTTGAAGGTATTTTGGACCATTCCTCTTTACAAAACATCTCTATTTCATTCAGGTTTGATGGCTTCCGAGCATGGGCAGCTCTCTTTAACTCACACCACAGATTTTCAATTATATTCAGGTCTGGGGACTGAGATGGCCATTCCGGAATGTTGTACTTGTTCCTCTGCATGAATGCCTTAGTGGATTTTGAGCAGTGTTTCGGGTCGTTGTCTTGTTGAAAGATCCAGCCCTGGCGCATCTTCAGTTTTGTCACAGATTCCTGGACATTGGTCTCCAGAATCTGCTGATACTGAGTGGAATCCATGCGTCCCTCAACTTTGACAAGATTCCCAGTCCCTGCACTGGCCACACAGCCCCACAGCATGATGGAACCACCACCATATTTTACTGTAGGTAGCAGGTGTTTTTCTTGGAATGCTGTGTTCTTTTGCCTCCACGCATAACGCCCCTTGTTATGCTCAAATAACTCAATTTTAGTTTCATTAGTCCACAGCACCTTATTCCAAAATGAAGCTGGCTTGTCCAAATGTGCTTGAGCATACCTCATGCGGCTCTGTTTGTGCTGTGGGCGGAGAAAAGGCTTCATCTGCATCACTCTCGCATACAGCATCTCCTTGTGTAAAGTGCGCAGAATGGTTGAACGATGCACAGTGACTCCATCTGCTGCAAGATGATGTTTTAGGTCTTTGGTTCTGGTCTGTGGGTTGACTCTGACTGTTCTCACCATTCGTCGCTTCTGTCTATCCGAAATCTTTTTTGGTCTGCCACTACGAGCCTTAACTTGAACTTCATTTCCTCAATATGTTCCTAACTGTGGAAACAGACAGCTAAAATGTCTGGGACAGCTTTCTGTGTCCTTCCCCTAAACCATGATGGTGAACAATGTTTGTCTTCAGGTCATTTGAGAGTTGTTTTGTGACCCCCATGTTGTTACTCTTCAGAGAAAATTTAAGGAGGAGGGAAACTTACAATTGACCCCCTTAAATACTCTTTCTCATTATAGGATTCACCTGTGTATGTAGGTCAGGGGTCACTGAGCTTACCAAGCCAATTTGAGTTCCAATAATTAGTTCTAAAAGTTTTGGAATCAATAAAATGACAACGGTGTCCAAATTTATGCACCTGCCTGATTTTGTCTGAACAATTATTGCACACATTTTCTGTAAATCCAATAAACTTCATTTCACTTCTCAAATATCATTGTGTGTGTCTCCTATATGATATATTTAACTGACATTTTTTATCGTAACAACCAACGATTTATACAGGAAAATAATGACTATTAACACGGTTGCCCAAACTTTTGCATCCCACTATATGTATGTATATGTATATATGTATATATGTATATATATATATATATATATATATATATACCTGTATATATATATATATATATATATATATATATACCTGTATGTATATATATATATATATATATATATATATATATACCTGTATATATATATATATATACATACATGTGTACATATATACACATATACTATGGGGTGCCAAACAGGCAAATACATTGATTTTATGAATATATAAAGTCGGCTTCAGAATATAAAAGTCAAAACTTGAATATATAAAGTCACTGTCGGAATATATAAAGTCAAAACTTGAATATATAAAGTCATCGTCGGTATACATAAAGTCAAAACTTTTTTCTGAATATATAAAATGAAAACTTGAATATATAAAGTCAGCGTCGGTATACATAAAGTCAAACTTGTTTCTGAATATATAAAGTCAAAACCTGAATATATAAAATCAGCGTCGGAATTTATAGTCATTCCTGATTATATAAAGTCAACATCGGAGTATATAAACTCACTCCTGAATATATAAAGTGAAAGTCAAAATCTATTGATTGAAACAACTTTGAACTGAACTAAGTTAACAAAAACGTATTCAGAAAAATAAATAAAAAAAACACTGTTCGGTTAATGTTTTGAAAATGATGCATGTGCCTTGCCCAGGATTGGTTCCTGCCTTGCTCCCAGTGTTGGCTGGGATTGGCTCAGATCCCCGTGACCCTGTGCTCGGATTCAACGGGTTGGGAAACGGATGGATATTGCAGCGCAGACTTTGTATATTCCGACGCTGACTTTATATATTGAAGTTTTGACTTTATATATTCCAGCGCTGACTTTATATATTCAGAAATATTCCAATGCTGTCTTTATATACTCAGGTTTTGACTTTATATATTCAGACACAAGTTTTGACTTTATATATACCGACGCTGACTTTATATATTCATGTTTTGACTTTATTTATTCCGACAGTGACTTTATATAATCAAGTTTTGACTTTATATATTCGGGAATGACTTTATACAGTGGAACCTCGGTTCACGACCATAATTCGTTCCAGAACTTTGGTCGTAAACCGAGTTGGTCGTGAACCGAAGCAGTTTCCCCATAGGATTGTATGTAAATACAATTAATCCGTTCCAGACCGTACAAACTGTATGTAAATATGTAAAATTATGTAAAGATTAAGCACAAATATAGTTAATTACACCATAGAATCCACAGTGTAATAGTAAACTAATGTAAAAACATTGAATAACACTGACACAAAACACCCAGGCTCCCTGATCAGCTACACGAGCTGGCTTGCTCACGCGCTCTCTCTCTCTCTCTCTGTAGCACACACACCACCAAAGCCCCTCCCTCCCTACCTCCCTACCTTAGCTACAGGAGCAGGCTGGCTCACGCGCTCTCTCTCTCTGTGTAGTGCAAGCGCCTGCACACACACACACACACCTATCCTCCCCCCATCCCTTCCCTGTCAGCTGCCTGTGCTCTATCTGCGGTTGCTCGCTGGCTTTCTCTAATCTCTCTGTAGCACGTGCTCGCGCAGCATTTTTTTTAAAATGAGTTTTAAGCACAGCAGAAAAAAAGGAACAACAAATCCGAAGCGCTTGCAAAAACCAACTCACATGCAAACAAAAAAGTAAGATTGCAGGAGATCACGCTATTAAACCTAAAGCCTGATCGCTGTAAACAATGTTTCTAAAATGAGTTTTAAGCACAGCAGAAAAAAAGGAACAACAAATCCGAAGCGCTTGCAAAAACCAACTCACAAGCAAACAAAAAAGTAACATTGCAACAAATCACACGATGAAGTCCTCTATGTAAACAATTTTTTTAATGAGTTTTAAGCACAAGGAAAAAAGCGAACATTTGAAAAAAGAGAAATGTAACATCGCACCTAATCGCGCTATGAAAAACTCCATCTGTAATCACTTTCATGAGTTTTAAGCACAAGGAAAAAAGGGAACATTTGAAAAAAGAGAAAAATAACATTGCAACAAATCGCATTATGAACTAAAACAAAAACCACCAAGAAAACTAACCTTGCATGAGTCAAGTTCTGGCATGAAGTGTTTTCCTTCAGATGTTTTCTCTCTTGTGATTTCTTGGGTTTCTGGTGCTTTTAGCTGTTTAGCTGGTGGGAGTGAAAGCCTCATGCAGCCATTCCAAAAACAAACTCCTTGTGACCCAGTCCTTCGTGTTTGCGCCCCACATTACTGGCAGTCTGGCTTTGTTTACATTGTGCTGCTTGAAAGCACGAGGGTTCTCAGATTGGTAAATGAGTAAACTGGTAAACAGTTTTTCCACCTCTTGTAATTTCTTTCTTTACTTCGATTTCAATTTTCTTCTCACCACTATTCACTTGCTTAGAAGCCAATGAAAGGAGAACAATGAACAGAGCTCTTGCAGTCACGCGGCTCTCTTTCTCTCTCTTTTTCTTTCTCTCTCAGGCTGCCTGTGCTGGGGGGATGGTGCACTAGCACGTACAGCCTGCAAATAGGCAGGCAAACACGTGCAGCAATCTCCTCCTCCCCCTCCCCAGCAGGCACATGGAACTGGGGGAATGGTTTGCCTGCCTATCTGCAGCCAGTAAGTGCAAGCCAACACATGCAGCAATCTCCTCCACCCCCTCCCCAGCAGGCACGTGCTCGCTCTTGCTCTCTCTCTCTCTCTCTCAGCTCAGCTCAGCTCAGCTCAGCTCAGGCAGGCAAGGTAAACTGGCTTATTCGTATACCGAGTGTGTGGTTGTGAACAGAGGCAAAAGTTTGACAAGCTTTTTGGTCGTGAACCGAGTTGTACGTGAACCGGGACTTTCGTGAACCGAGGTTCCACTGTATATAAAAGTTTTGCCTTTATATAGTTAAATGTAGTCATCATTGCATAACTTTTTCTTTACCATAGAAATTTAAAGACTAAATTGAACTTCCATTCCTAACAAAGATATTTCTGGCGACTAAATAGAACCCACTTATATCCAAATTCGAGCTATTGAGCCATCGCCTGCCTGCCTGAATAAGTCACCCTTGCTTCGCTCTTACTTTTTTACCATTCATTTAATCATGGCTAGTGGCGGAAAAATTATAAAATGGAAGGAGGATTACACTGAGTATGGCTTTACCAAAACAATTATTGATGGCGAATCGATTATTCATAAAGCTTCAATTGGTGATCTTTTTTTCTGTGTCAACCTCATATTTTTTCATACTTCTTCTCAAACCAAGGGGGTGCGAGGGTAAAATAAATCAGGAAGCGCTGATCAATGTAATTGGTGTACCAGGAAATCATGCATTGACAGAAGTTCCCCTTTGTTTGTAATACAAAGTGTGATTAAATGCGTGATTTTTTAACACGTTATGGAGCACATGCATCGAAGCTTCTCAGCTGTGCTTGTGTTAAGGAAAGGAAACATTTTAAAAATAACGTAACACGATTGTCAATGTAACCTTTTGTAAGTAGTGCCTGGAGGATTCAGTGTGGAGAAACTGTAGAGACAGCGTGTGTATTAACTTGTGGATTTTTCTGTGAGTATTTGGTGGCAGAGTCACAAACTCGCTTCCGTATTACACTGCGTTAGCTGCGGAGCTCAGCTCAGAGTGAAATGAGGTGAATGGGAGGGGAGATGATTACGTGGCTCCCCCACCCGCCACAAACACAGTCTCTCGTAATTTGCATAAGCACAGCCCCTCACCTGCAATTTTAACATAGTTATAAAGTGATTAAAACTCTCGTTTATATCCTGCGTCCTCTCATTAAACTTGTATCTTGCATTACCTGTGGGCATGACAAATGCCAGCGGCAGCCTGTCAATGAACTTAATTTAAACTTTAGGTTTACACCGTGCTTTTTTTCCGAAGTAGCAGCACTCATGAATATGGTTGTATATGTCACTCGCTCGCTTCTTATTGTTTCGCTGCCTTTTCAATTATATAATGCATGTTTTCTTCAGCGCTTTTTGGAGCTCTTCCTGGTTTACTACGTACTGCGTTGACAGTCAGTTCACGTGATTACGTGGGAGGCGTGATGATGTCACACGAAACTCCACCCCCACAGCTTTCAAGCTCAACTCCATTACAGTAAATGGAAAAATAGCTTCCGTTATGACCATTACGCGTAGAATTTCGAAATGAAACCTGTCCAACTTTTGTAAGGAAGCTGTAAGGAATGAGCCTGCCAAATTTCAGCCTTCTACCTACACGGGAACTTGGAGAATTAGTGATGAGTCAGTCAGTGAGTTAGTCAGTCAGTGAGGGCTTTGCCTTTTATTAGTATAGAAGATTATACAGTGCCCTGTGGAGTGCCAACAGGCAATTACAATGATTTTCGGAATATATAATGTCATTCCTGAATATATAAAGTCATCATAAGAATATATAAAGTCATTCCTGAATATATAAAGTCAGAGTTAGAATATATAAAGTCACTCAAGAATATATAAAGTCATTACCGAATATGTAAAGTCAGCGTCGGAATATATAACCTCATTCCTGGATATATCAATTTAAAGTCAGATTATATTGATATTGATTGAATCGACATTTTTAGTAAACTTAATGAGTTCCTACTACAACGTAATGAACTAAGTTAACAAAAACATCTTCAGAAAAATATTTAAAAAAAAAAAACACTGTTAAGTTAATTCATTCAAAATGATGTATGTGCCCGGCATTTTGAACACTATATTTATTTATTCTTTTTGTAAGGGTGCTGTTTTGGACTAGCCACACAAGCCCGATCGACTTTGAGTGGCTTCTGTTGAAGTTTACCTTTCACTAGTACGAGTGAAATGACAAGCACGGAAATTTTATATATTCGGGAATGACTTTATATATTCTAACTCTGACTTTATATGTTCAGGAATTACTTTATAAATTCAAGTTTTGACTTTATATTTTCAGGAATAACTTTATTTATTCCGAAAATCATTGTAATTGCCTGTTTGGCACCCAATAGGTCACTGTATAATAGATATATAAAAAAACAGCTAAGGGGATAAATACAGTGGAACCTCAGTTCATGACCATAATTTGTTCCAAAACTCTGGTTCAAAAACTGATTTGGTCGTGAACATAAGTAATTTCCCCCATAGGATTGTATGTAAATACAATTAATCCGTTCCAGACCGTACAAAATGTATGTAAATATATATCTTTTTAAAGATTTTTAAGCACAAATATAGTTAATTATACCATAGAATAGCGCTACGAACCGCTCGCTAAAAACACTTTTTTAATGAGTTTTAAGCACAGGGAAAATAATGAACATTTGAAAAATCCATAATTTAATAAACCATCAAGAAAAGTAACATTGCAACAATGCACGCTACGAACCGATCGCTGTAAACAGATGTGAAGTGGAGGTTAAAATCCAATTGAAAAAAGTCTTCATTAAATACACCGAGGTTAAAACAATGCTTGGATCTGTCTCTTTAAAAACAAGCCTGGTGCATTCTTTAACTGCCTTCTCGGCCTTATGTGTCCAGCCGTCTCTCTCGTGTGTGTGTGTGTGTGTCTCTCTCTCGCATGTGTGTGTGTCTCTCTCTCGCATGTGTGTGTGTCTCTCTCTCTCGTGCGCGTGTGTCTCTCTCTCTCTCTCTCTCGTGCGCGTGTGTGTATGTGTGTGTGTCTCTCTCGCTGCACAGGGAATGCACAGGGAGAGACTGAACACGTGCGGAAATCATCGGTGCGCACAAACCGAAAGGGAAACTGGCTTGTTTTTATACCGAGTCTGTGGTCGTGAACAGATGCAAAAGTGTGGCGAACGTTTTGGTCGTAAACCAATTTTTACATGTTCCGAGACTTTCGTGAACCGAGGTTCCACTGTATATAGATAGATAGGAAGGAAAGGCACTATATGATAGACAGAGAGGGAAGCTGCTATATAATAATAAAATTTTTATTACTATATAGATAGACAGATTGAGTTCAGGAAGGCAGAACAGCGAAGGTTAAAAAAAAACATTTTCTCCCCAGGGGGGAATTGAACTCCGGTCTTTTTGGTACGGCAAGTCTGCTGCACTCTAAGTGACAAAATCTTACCGTTACACCACAGAAGCTGTTGTGACATTCTTGAACCTTTTGTGAAAGTGTTTATTTGATCTTTGGCCTTCAGGCTTCACACATTTTATAGTTTATGCCTACATTTTGTATCATTTATTACTAAAATATGAAAAAGTTTCTGTTTTAAAAATGTGTTTACACAGATTACTGTAGAAACGGAACACACATGAAATGAGTGTGTTCCAAATAACAATCTATTATCTATACTAATAAAAGGCAAAGCCCTCACTCACTCACTGACTCATCACTAATTCTCCAACTTCCCGTGTGGGTGGAAGGCTGAAATTTGGCAGGTTCATTCCTTACAGCTTCCTTACAAAAGTTGGGCAGGTTTTATATCAAAATTCAATGCGTAATGGTCATAACTGGAAGCAGTTTTTCTCCATTTACTGTAATGGAGATGAGCTTCAATGCCGTGAAGTGGAGTTTCGTGTGACATCATCACACCTCCCACGTAATCATGCAGTACATAGAAAACCAGGAAGACCTCAAAAAAGCGCTCAAGAAAACATGCATTATATAATTGAGAAGGGAGCGAAACAATAAGAAGCGAGCGAGTGACATATACAACCATATTGATGAGTTCTGCTACTTCGGAAACAAAGCACGATGTAAACCTACACTTTAAATTAAGTTCATAGACAGGCTGCCGCTGGCGTTTGTAATTTAGTGCCTGCCCATATAAGGCCGTCCGTCAGCGGCAATCCAATAGCAAACTGCCACGGGTAAATATTCACGAGTGAAGGACTGTGCTTATGGAGAGGAAGATGAGATGGTCAGGGTGGTGTTTGACACAAACTCAGCGAAACTGCGAGAGAAAGTTTTAAGTGCCAGGACTAAGGTAACATTAAATAAAGCTATGGACATAGCACGAGATGGCACCAGCACAGCTGGGAACCTTCGATGCAAGTACACCGAGTGGCTCACGTGAACCGACGCAGTGCACAGATAAAAAGCAACAGTTCCAAAGAGCGGAACAAAACCGAATTACACAATTGAAAAGGCAGCAAAAATATGAAGCGTCTGATAAGCATATTCATAAATGCAGCTACTGTGGAAACAAAGCACACGGTGGAAAAGTCAATGTCCCGCTAAAGGAAGACAGTGTAAAAAACCCGTGCATGCAGTGTGTCAGGTCTCAGATAAAGAAGAAGACGAGCTGTTTATTGATGCAGTAAGAAACGAATCGATGAATGAAACCTGTCATCTTTACAACGATTGACAAACACGGAATGTAACTTGAACACAACACATCCTAC